>NW_028116277.1:0-34000 GCF_964273445.1 Streptopelia decaocto
TGCCAAATAGTGAGCCTTTGGGGGGCTATGGGGCTGACAAATAGTGAGCCTTGGGGGGCTATGGTGCTGCCAAATAGTGAGCCTTGGGGGACTATGAGGCTGCCAAATAGTGAGCCTTTGCGGGACGATGGTGCTGCCAAATAGTGAGCCTTGGGGGGCTATGGGGCTGCCAAATAGTGAGCCTTGGGGGGCTATGGGGCTGACAAATAGTGAGCCTTGGGGGGCGATGGGGCTGCCAAATAGTGAGCCTTGGGGGGCGATGGGCCTGCCAAATAGAAGGCCTTGGGGGGCTATGGTGCTGCCAAATAGTGAGCCTTAGGAGTCCATGGGGCTGCCAAATAGTGATAATTTGAGGGGCTATGAGGCTGCCAAATAGTGAACCTTGGGGGGCGAAACGGCTGCCAAATAGTGATCCTTGGGGAGCTATGGGGCTGCCAAATCGTGAGCCTATTGGGGGCGATAAGGCTGCCAAATAGTGAGCCTTGGGGGGCTATGGGGCTGAAAAATAGTGAGCCTTGGGGGGTTATGGTGCTGCCAAATAGTGAGCCTTGGGGGGCTATGGGGCTGCCAAATAGTGAGCCTTTGAGAGGCTACAGGGCTGCCAAATAGTGAGCCTTTGCGGGGCGTTGTGGCTGCCAAATAGTGAGCCTTGGGGGGCTATAGGGCTGCCAAATAGTGAGTCTTTGCTGAGCGATGTGGCTGCCAAATGGTGAACCTTGGGGGGCGATGGGGCTGCCAAATAGTGAGCCTTGGGGGGCAATGGGGCTGCCAAATAGTGAGCCTTAGGGGTCTATGGGGCTGCTAAATAGTGTTCATTTGAGGGGCTATGAGGCTGCCAAATAGTGAACCTTGGGGGGCGAAATGGCTGCCCAAATAGTGATCCTTGGGGAGCTATGGGGCTGCCAAATAGTGAGCCTTCGGGGGCTATGGGGCTGCCAAATAGTGAGCCTTTGGGGGGCTATGGGGCTGACAAATAGTGAGCCTTGGGGGGCTATGGTGCTGCCAAATAGTGAGCCTTGGGGGACTATGAGGCTGCCAAATAGTGAGCCTTTGCGGGGCGATGGTGCTGCCAAATAGTGAGCCTTGGGGGGCTATGGGGCTGCCAAATAGTGAGCCTTGGGGGGCTATGGGGCTGACAAATAATGAGCCTTGGGGGGCGATGGGGCTGCCAAATAGTGATCCATTGAGGGGCGATGGGGCTGCCAAATAGTGAGCCTTGGGGGGCGATGGGCCTGCCAAATAGTGAGCCTTAGGGGTCTATGGGGCTGCCAAAGAGTGTTCATTTGAGGGGCTATGAGGCTGCCAAATAGTGAACCTTGGGGGGGGAAATGGCTGCCAAATAGTGATCCTTGGGGAGCTATGGGGCTGCAAATCGTGAGCCTATTGGGGGCGATAAGGCTGCAAATAGTGAGCCTTGGGGGCTATGGGGCTGAAAAATAGTGAGCCTTGGGGGGTTATGGTGCTGCCAAATAGTGAGCCTTGGGGGGCTATGGGGCTGCCAAATAGTGAGCCTTTGAGAGGCTACAGGGCTGCCAAATAGTGAGCCTTTGCGGGGCGTTGTGGCTGCCAAATAGTGAGCCTTGGGGGGCTATGGGGCTGAAAAATAGTGAGCCTTGGGGGGTTATGGTGCTGCCAAATAGTGAGCCTTGGGGGGCTATAGGGCTGCCAAATAGTGAGTCTTTGCTGAGCGATGTGGCTGCCAAATGGTGAACCTTGGGGGGCGATGGGGCTGCCAAATAGTGAGCCTTGGGGGGCAATGGGGCTGCCAAATAGTGAGCCTGTGGGGGGCTATGGGGCTGCCAAATAGTGAGCCTTTCGGGGCTATGGGGCTGCCAAATAGTGATCCTTTGAGGGGCTATGGGGCTGCCAAATAGTGAGCCTTGGGGGTCTATGGGGCTGCCAAATAGTGAGCCTTGGGGGGCTATGGGGCTGCCAAATAGTGAGCCTTGGGGGGCAATGGGGCTGCCAAATAGTGAGCCTTCAGGGGTTATGGGGCTGCCAAATAGTGAGCTAAATAGGACTATGGGGCTCCCAAATAGTGAGATTTAGGTGGGATGGGGTTGCCCAATAGTGAGCCTTGGAAGGCTATGGGGCTGCCAAATAGTGAGCCTATTGGGGTGATGGGGCTGCTAAATAGTCAGCTTGAGGGGCGAAGGGGCTGCCGAATAGTGAGCCTTGGGGGGGGAATGGGGCTGCCAAATAGTGAGCCTTTCAAAGTGATGGGGCTGCTAAATAGTGAGCCTTGGGGGGCGATGGGGCTGCCAATAGTGAGCTTGGGTGGGCAATGGGGATGCCAAATAGTGAGCCTTGAGGGGCTATGGGGCTGCCAAATAGTGATAATTTGAGGGGCTATGGGGCTGCCAAATAGTGATGTAAATAGGACTATGGGGTCCCAAATAGTGAGCCTTAGGTGGCGATGGGCTGCCAAATAGTGAGCCTGGGGGGCTATGGGCTGCCAAATAGTGAGCCTTTGGGGGGCGATGGGGCTGCCAAATAGTGAGCCTATTGGGGTGATGGGGCTGCCAAATAGTGAGCCTAGGTGGCGCATGGGGCTGCCAAATAGTGAGCCTAGGTGGCGCGATGGGGCTGCCAAATAGTGAGCCTCGGGGGGCTATGGTGCTGCCAAATAGCGAGCCTTGGGGGGCTATGAGGCTGCCAAATAGGGAGCCTTTGCGGGGCGATGGTGCTGCCAAATAGTGAGCCTTGGGGGGCTATGGGGCTGCCAAATAGTGAGCCTTGGGGGGCTATGGGGCGGACAAATAGTGAGCCTTGGGGGCCTATAAGGCTGCCAAATAGTGAGCCTTGGGGGGCTACGGGGCTCCCAAATAGTGATCCTTTGAGGGGCTACGGGGCTGCCAAATAGTGAGCCTTTGCAGGGCCTTGTGGCTGCCAAATAGTGAGCCTTGGAAGGCTATATGGCTGCCAAATAGTGAGCCTTGGGGGCTTATAGGGCTGCCAAACACTGAGCCTTGGGGTCTATGGGGCTGCCAAAGAGTGTGCCTTTGGGGGCTATGGGGCTGCCAAATAGTGAGCCTTGGGGGGCTATGGGCTGACAAATAGTGAGCCTTGGGGGGCAATGGGGCTGCCAAATAATGAGCCATCAGGGGTTATGGGGCTGCCAAATAGTGAGCTAAATAGGACTATGGGGCTCCCAAATAGTGAGATTTAGGTGGGGATGGGCTGCCCAATAGTGAGCCTTGGAAGGCTATGGGGCTGCCAAATAGTGAGCCTTTTGGGGTGATGGGGCTGCTAAATAGTGAGCCTTGGGGGGCGATGGGGCTGCCAAATAGTGAGCCTTGGGGGGGCAATGGGGCTGCCAAATAGTGAGCCTTTCAGAGTGATGGGGCTGCCAAATAGTGAGCCTTGGGAAGCTATGGGTCTGCCAAATAGTGAGCCTGTGGGGGCCATGGGTCTGCCAAATAGTGAGCCTTTTGGGCGAAGCGGCTGCCAAATAGTGAGCCTTGGGGGACTATGAGGCTGCCAAATAGTGAGCCTTGGGGGGCGCTTGGGCTGCCAAATAGTGACCCTCGGGGGGCTATGCGGGTGCCAAATAGTGAGCCTTGGGGGGTGATGGGGCTGCCAGATAGTGAGCCTTGGGGGGCTATAAGGCTGCGAAATAGTGAGCCTTTCGGGGCTATGGGCTGCCAAATAGTGATGTAAATAGGACTATGGGGGTCCCAAATAGTGAGCCTTAGGTGGCGATGGGCTGCCAAATAGTGAGCCTTTCGGAGTGATGGGGCTGCCAAATAGTGAGCCTTTCAAAGTGATGGGGCTGCTAAATAGTGAGCCTTGGGGGGCGATGGGGCTGCCAAATAGTGAGCCTTGGGGGACTATGAGGCTGCCAAATAGTGAGCCTTACGTGGCGATGGGGCTGCCAAATAGTGAGCCTAGGGGGGCTATGCGGATGCCAAATAGTGAGCCTTGGGGGGAATGGGGCTGCCAAATAGTGTGCCTTGGGGGGTAATGGGGTGCCAAATAGTGAGCCTTGAGGGGCTATGGGGCTGCCAAATAGTGAGGCTTGAGGGGCTATGGGGCTGCCAAATAGTGATGTAAATAGGACTATGGGGGTCCCAAATAGTGAGCCTTAGGTGGCGATGGGGCTGCCAAATAGTGAGCCTGGGGGGGCTATGGGGCTGCCAAATAGTGAGCCTTGGGGGGCGATGGGGCTGCCAAATAGTGAGCCTTTTGGGGTGATGGGGCTGCCAAATAGTGATCCTTTGAGGGGCTATGGGGCTGCCAAATAGTGAGCCTTGGGGGTCTATGGGGCTGCCAAATAGTGAGCCTTGGGGGGCTATGGGGCTGCCAAATAGTGAGCCTTGGGGGGCAATGGGGCTGCCAAATAGTGAGCCTTCAGGGGTTATGGGGCTGCCAAATAGTGAGCTAAATAGGACTATGGGGCTCCCAAATAGTGAGATTTAGGTGGGATGGGGTTGCCCAATAGTGAGCCTTGGAAGGCTATGGGGCTGCCAAATAGTGAGCCTTTTGGGGTGATGGGGCTGCTAAATAGTGAGCTTGAGGGGCGAAGGGGCTGCCGAATAGTGAGCCTTGGGGGGGGAATGGGGCTGCCAAATAGTGAGCCTTTCAAAGTGATGGGGCTGCTAAATAGTGAGCCTTGGGGGGCGATGGGGCTGCCAAATAGTGAGCCTTGGGTGGGCAATGGGGATGCCAAATAGTGAGCCTTGAGGGGCTATGGGGCTGCCAAATAGTGATAATTTGAGGGGCTATGGGGCTGCCAAATAGTGATGTAAATAGGACTATGGGGTCCCAAATAGTGAGCCTTAGGTGGCGATGGGGCTGCCAAATAGTGAGCCTGGGGGGGCTATGGGGCTGCCAAATAGTGAGCCTTGGGGGGCGATGGGGCTGCCAAATAGTGAGCCTATTGGGGTGATGGGGCTGCCAAATAGTGAGCCTAGGTGGCGCGATGGGGCTGCCAAATAGTGAGCGTAGGTGGCGCGATGGGGCTGCCAAATAGTGAGCCTCGGGGGGCTATGATGCTGCCAAATAGCGAGCCTTGGGGGGCTATGAGGCTGCCAAATAGGGAGCCTTTGCGGGGCGATGGTGCTGCCAAATAGTGAGCCTTGGGGGGCTATGGGGCTGCCAAATAGTGAGCCTTGGGGGGCTATGGGGCGGACAAATAGTGAGCCTTGGGGGCCTATAAGGCTGCCAAATAGTGAGCCTTGGGGGGCTACGGGGCTCCCAAATAGTGATCCTTTGAGGGGCTACGGGGCTGCCAAATAGTGAGCCTTTGCAGGGCCTTGTGGCTGCCAAATAGTGAGCCTTGGAAGGCTATATGGCTGCCAAATAGTGAGCCTTGGGGGCTTATAGGGCTGCCAAACACTGAGCCTTGGGGTCTATGGGGCTGCCAAAGAGTGTGCCTTTGGGGGCTATGGGGCTGCCAAATAGTGAGCCTTGGGGGGCTATGGGGCTGACAAATAGTGAGCCTTGGGGGGCAATGGGGCTGCCAAATAATGAGCCATCAGGGGTTATGGGGCTGCCAAATAGTGAGCTAAATAGGACTATGGGGCTCCCAAATAGTGAGATTTAGGTGGGGATGGGGCTGCCCAATAGTGAGCCTTGGAAGGCTATGGGGCTGCCAAATAGTGAGCCTTTTGGGGTGATGGGGCTGCTAAATAGTGAGCCTTGGGGGGCGATGGGGCTGCCAAATAGTGAGCCTTGGGGGGGCAATGGGGCTGCCAAATAGTGAGCCTTAAGGAGTGATGGGGCTGCCAAATAGTGAGCCTTGGGGGGCAATGGGGCTGCCAAATAGTGAGCCTTTCAAAGTGATGGGGCTGCTAAATAGTGAGCCTTGGGGGGCGATGGGGCTGCCAAATAGTGAGCCTTGGGTGGGCAATGGGTCTGCCAAATAGTGAGCCTTTTGGGGCGAAGCGGCTGCCAAATAGTGAGCCTTGGGGGACTATGAGGCTGCCAAATAGTGAGCCTTGGGGGGCGCTTGGGCTGCCAAATAGTGACCCTCGGGGGGCTATGCGGGTGCCAAATAGTGAGCCTTGGGGGGTGATGGGGCTGCCAGATAGTGAGCCTTGGGGGGCTATAAGGCTGCGAAATAGTGAGCCTTTCGGGGCTATGGGGCTACCAAATAGTGATGTAAATAGGACTATGGGGGTCCCAAATAGTGAGCCTTAAATGGCGATGGGGCTGCCAAATAGTGAGCCTGGGGGGGCTATGGGGCTGCCAAATAGTGTGCCATGGGGGGTAATGGGGCTGCCAAATAGTGAGCCTTGAGGGGCTATGGGGCTGCCAAATAGTGATGTAAATAGGACTATGGGGGTCCCAAATAGTGAGCCTTAGGTGGCGATGGGGCTGCCAAATAGTGAGCCTGGGGGGGCTATGGGGCTGCCAAATAGTGAGCCTTGGGCGGTCTATGGGGCTGCCAAATAGTGAGCCTTTTGGGGTGATGGGGCTGCCAAATAGTGAGCCTTGGGGGGCGATGGGGCTGCCAAATAGTTAGCCTTGAGGGGCTATGGGGCTGCCAAATAGTGAGCCTTTGCGGGGCAATGGGGCTGCCAAATAGTGAGCCTTGGAGGGCTATGGGGCTGCCAAATAGTGAACCTTGGGGGGCGAAGCGGCTGCAAAATAGTGAGCCTTGGTGGGTTATGGGGCTGTCAAATAGTGATTCTTTTGGGGGTGATGGGGCTGCCAAATAGTGATTCTTTTGAGGGCGATGGGGCTGCCAAATAGTGAGCCTTGGGGGCTATGGGGCTGCCAAATAGTGAGCCTATTGGGGGCGATAAGGCTGCCAAATAGTGAGCCTTGGGGGGCTATGGGGCTGAAAAATAGTGAGCCTTGGGGGGCTATGGTGCTGCCAAATAGTGATCCTTGGGGGGCTATGGGGCTGCAAAATAGTGAGCCTTTCGGGGCTATGGGGCTGCCAAATAGTGATCCTTTGAGGGGCTATGGGGCTGCCAAATAGTGAGCCTTGGGGGTCTATGGGGCTGCCGAATAGTGAGCCTTGGGGGGCTATGGGGCTGCCAAATAGTGAGCCTTGGGGGGCAATGGGGCTGCCAAATAGTGAGCCTTCAGGGGTTATGGGGTTGCCAAATAGTGAGCTAAATAGGACTATGGGGCTCCCAAATAGTGAGATTTAGGTGGGGATGGGGTTGCCCAATAGTGAGCCTTGGAAGGCTATGGGGCTGCCAAATAGTGAGCCTTTTGGGGTGATGGGGCTGCTAAATAGTGAGCTTGAGGGGCGATGGGGCTACCAAATAGTGAGCCTTGGGGGGGCAATGGGGCTGCCAAATAGTGAGCCTTTCGGAGTGATGGGGCTGCCAAATAGTGAGCCTTTCAAAGTGATGGGGCTGCTAAATAGTGAGCCTTGGGGGGCGATGGGGCTGCCAAATAGTGAGCCTTGGGTGGGCAATGGGGCTGCCAAATAGTGAGCCTTTCGGAGTGATGGGGCTGCCAAATAGTGAGCCTTGGGGGACTATGAGGCTGCCAAATAGTGAGCCTTACGTGGCGATGGGGCTGCCAAATAGTGAGCCTAGGGGGGCTATGCGGATGCCAAATAGTGAGCCTTGGGGGGGAATGGGGCTGCCAAATAGTGTGCCTTGGGGGGTAATGGGGTGCCAAATAGTGAGCCTTGAGGGGCTATGGGGCTGCCAAATAGTGAGGCTTGAGGGGCTATGGGGCTGCCAAATAGTGATGTAAATAGGACTATGGGGGTCCCAAATAGTGAGCCTTAGGTGGCGATGGGGCTGCCAAATAGTGAGCCTGGGGGGGCTATGGGGCTGCCAAATAGTGAGCCTTGGGGGGCGATGGGACTGCCAAATAGTGAGCCTTTTGGGGTGATGGGGCTGCCAAATAGTGAGCCTTGGGGGGCGATGGGGCTGCCAAATAGTGAGCCTAGGTGGCGCGATGGGGCTGCCAAATAGTGAGCCTTGGAGGGCTATGGTGCTGCCAAATAGTGAGCCTTGGGGGGCTATGAGGCTGCCAAATAGTGAGCCTTTGCGGGGCGATGGTGCTGCCAAATAGTGAGCCTTGGGGGGCTATGGGGCTGCCAAATAGTGAGCCTTGGGGGGCTATGGGGCTGACAAATAGTGAGCCTTGGGGGGCTATGGGGCTGCCAAATAGTGAGCCTTGGGGGGCAATGGGGCTGCCAAATAGTGAGCCTTGGGGGGCTACGGGGCTGCCAAATAGTGATCCTTTGAGGGGCTACGGGGCTGCCAAATAGTGAGCCTTTGCAGGGCCTTGTGGCTGCCAAATAGTGAGCCTACGAAGGCTATATGTCTGCCAAATAGTGAGCCTTGGGGGCTTATAGGGCTGCCAACCACTGAGCCTTGGGGTCTATGGGGCTGCCAAAGAGTGTGCCTTTGGGGGGCTATGGGGCTGACAAATAGTGAGCCTTGGGGGGCTATGGTGCTGCCAAATAGTGAGCCTTGAGGGACTATGAGGCTGCCAAATAGTGAGCCTGTGCGGGGCGATGGTGCTGCCAAATAGTGAGCCTTGGGGGGCTATGGGGCTGCCAAATAGTGAGCCTTGGGTGGCTATGGGGCTGACAAATAGTGAGCCTTGGGGGGCGATGGGGCTGCCAAATAGAAGGCCTTGGGGGGCTATGGTGCTGCCAAATAGTGAGCCTTAGGGGTCTATGGGGCTGCCAAATAGTGATAATTTGAGGGGCTATGAGGCTGCCAAATAGTGAACCTTAGGGGGCGAAACGGCTGCCAAATAGTGATCCTTGGGGAGCGATGGGGCTGCCAAATAGTGAGCCTATAGGGGGCGATAAGGCTGCCAAATAGTGAGCCTTGGGGGGCTATGGGGCTGAAAAATAGTGAGCCTTGGGGGGCTATGGTGCTGCCAAATAGTGAGCCTTGGGGGGCTATGGGGCTGCCAAATAGTGAGCCTTTGAGAGGCTACAGGGCTGCCAAATAGTGAGCCTTTGCAGGGCGTTGTGGTTGCCAAATAGTGAGCCTTTGAGAGGCTACAGGGCTGCCAAATAGTGAGCCTTGGGGGGCTATGGGGCTGCCAAATAGTGATCCTTTGAGGGGCTACGGGGCTGCCAAATAGTGAGCCTTTGCAGGGCCTTGTGGCTGCCAAATAGTGAGCCTTGGGGGCTTATAGGGCTGCCAAACACTGAGCCTTGGGGTCTATGGGGCTGCCAAAGAGTGTGCCTTTGGGGGCTATGGGGCTGCCAAATAGTGAGCCTTGGGGGGCTATGGGGCTGCCAAATAGTGAGCCTTGGGGGGCTATGGGGCTGCCAAATAGTGAGCCTTCAGGGGTTATGGGGCTGCCAAATAGTGAGCTAATTAGGACTATGGGGCTCCCAAATAGTGAGATTTAGGTGGGGATGGGGCTGCCCAATAGTGAGCCTTGGAATGCTATGGGGCTGCCAAATAGTGAGCCTTTTGGGGTGATGGGGCTGCTAAATAGTGAGCCTTGGGGGGAGATGGGGCTGCCAAATAGTGTGCCTTGGGGGGGCAATGGGGCTGCCAAATAGTGAGACTTTCGGAGTGATGGGGCTGCCAAATAGTGAGCCTTGGGGGGCTATGGGGCTGCCAAATAGTGAGCCTGTGGGGGCCATGGGTCTGCCAAATAGTGAGCCTTTTGGGGCGAAGCGGCTGCCAAATAGTGAGCCTTGGGGGACTATGAGGCTGCCAAATAGTGAGCCTTAGGTGGCGATGGGGCTGCCAAATAGTGACCCTCGGGGGGCTATGCGGGTGCCAAATAGTGAGCCTTGGGGGGTGATGGGGCTGCCAAATAGTGAGCCTTGGGGGGCAATGGGGCTGCCAAATAGTGAGTCTTTCAAAGTGATGGGGCTGCTAAATAGTGAGCCTTGGGGGGCGATGGGGCTGCCAAATAGTGAGCCTTGGGTGGGCAATGGGGATGCCAAATAGTGAGCCTTTCGGAGTGATGGGGCTGCCAAATAGTGAGCCTTTTGGGGCGAAGCGGCTGCCAAATAGTGAACCTTGGGGGGCGATGGGGCTGCCAAATAGTGAGCCTTGGGGGGCTATGCGGATGCCAAATAGTGAGCCTTGAGGGGCTATGGGGCTGCCAAATAGTGATAATTTGAGGGGCTATGGGGCTGCCAAATAGTGATGTAAATAGGACTATGGGGTCCCATATAGTGAGCCTTAGGTGGCGATGGGGCTGCCAAATAGTGAGCCTGGGGGGGCTATGGGGCTGCCAAATAGTGAGCCTTTGGGGGGCGATGGGGCTGCCAAATAGTGAGCCTATTGGGGTGATGGGGCTGCCAAATAGTGAGCCTTGGGGGGCGATGGGGCTGCCAAATAGTGAGCCTAGGTGGCGCGATGGGGCTGCCAAATAGTGAGCCTCGGGGGGCTATGGTGCTGCCAAATAGCGAGCCTTGGGGGGCTATGAGGCTGCCAAATAGGGAGCCTTTGCGGGGCGATGGTGCTGCCAAATAGTGAGCCTTGGGGGGCTATGGGGCTGCCAAATAGTGAGCCTTGGGGGGCTATGGGGCTGACAAATAGTGAGCCTTGGGGGCCTTTAAGGCTGCCAAATAGTGAGCCTTGGGGGGCTACGGGGCTCCCAAATAGTGATCCTTTGAGGGGCTACGGGGCTGCCAAATAGTGAGCCTTTGCAGGGCCTTGTGGCTGCCAAATAGTGAGCCTTGGAAGGCTATATGGCTGCCAAATAGTGAGCCTTGGGGGCTTATAGGGCTGCCAAACACTGAGCCTTGGGGTCTATGGGGCTGCCAAAGAGTGTGCCTTTGGGGGCTATGGGGCTGCCAAATAGTGAGCCTTGGGGGGCTATGGGGCTGACAAATAGTGAGCCTTGGGGGGCAATGGGGCTGCCAAATAATGAGCCATCAGGGGTTATGGGGCTGCCAAATAGTGAGCTAAATAGGACTATGGGGCTCCCAAATAGTGAGATTTAGGTGGGGATGGGGCTGCCCAATAGTGAGCCTTGGAAGGCTATGGGGCTGCCAAATAGTGAGCCTTTTGGGGTGATGGGGCTGCTAAATAGTGAGCCTTGGGGGGCGATGGGGCTGCCAAATAGTGAGCCTTGGGGGGGCAATGGGGCTGCCAAATAGTGAGCCTTTCGGAGTGATGGGGCTGCCAAATAGTGAGCCTTGGGGGGCTATGGGTCTGCCAAATAGTGAGCCTGTGGGGGCCATGGGTCTGCCAAATAGTGAGCCTTTTGGGGCGAAGCGGCTGCCAAATAGTGAGCCTTGGGGGACTATGAGGCTGCCAAATAGTGAGCCTTGGGGGGCGCTTGGGCTGCCAAATAGTGACCCTCGGGGGGCTATGCGGGTGCCAAATAGTGAGCCTTGGGGGGTGATGGGGCTGCCAGATAGTGAGCCTTGGGGGGCTATAAGGCTGCGAAATAGTGAGCCTTTCGGGGCTATGGGGCTGCCAAATAGTGATGTAAATAGGACTATGGGGGTCCCAAATAGTGAGCCTTAGGTGGCGATGGGGCTGCCAAATAGTGAGCCTGGGGGGGCTATGGGGCTGCCAAATAGTGTGCCATGGGGGGTAATGGGGCTGCCAAATAGTGAGCCTTGAGGGGCTATGGGGCTGCCAAATAGTGATGTAAATAGGACTATGGGGGTCCCAAATAGTGAGCCTTAGGTGGCGATGGGGCTGCCAAATAGTGAGCCTGGGGGGGCTATGGGGCTGCCAAATAGTGAGCCTTGGGCGGTCTATGGGGCTGCCAAATAGTGAGCCTTTTGGGGTGATGGGGCTGCCAAATAGTGAGCCTTGGGGGGCGATGGGGCTGCCAAATAGTTAGCCTTGAGGGGCTATGGGGCTGCCAAATAGTGAGCCTTTGCGGGGCAATGGGGCTGCCAAATAGTGAGCCTTGGAGGGCTATGGGGCTGCCAAATAGTGAACCTTGGGGGACGAAGCGGCTGCAAAATAGTGAGCCTTTGGGGGTTATGGGGCTGTCAAATAGTGATTCTTTTGGGGGTGATGGGGCTGCCAAATAGTGATTCTTTTGAGGGCGATGGGGCTGCCAAATAGTGAGCCTTGGGGGCTATGGGGCTGCCAAATAGTGAGCCTATTGGGGGCGATAAGGCTGCCAAATAGTGAGCCTTGGGGGGCTATGGGGCTGAAAAATAGTGAGCCTTGGGGGGCTATGGTGCTGCCAAATAGTGATCCTTGGGGGGCTATGGGGCTGCAAAATAGTGAGCCTTTCGGGGCTATGGGGCTGCCAAATAGTGATCCTTTGAGGGGCTATGGGGCTGCCAAATAGTGAGCCTTGGGGGTGTATGGGGCTGCCGAATAGTGAGCCTTGGGGGGCTATGGGGCTGCCAAATAGTGAGCCTTGGGGGGCAATGGGGCTGCCAAATAGTGAGTCTTCAGGGGTTATGGGGCTGCCAAATAGTGAGCTAAATAGGACTATGGGGCTCCCAAATAGTGAGATTTAGGTGGGGATGGGGTTGCCCAATAGTGAGCCTTGGAAGGCTATGGGGCTGCCAAATAGTGAGCCTTTTGGGGTGATGGGGCTGCTAAATAGTGAGCTTGAGGGGCGATGGGGCTACCAAATAGTGAGCCTTGGGGGGGCAATGGAGCTGCCAAATAGTGAGCCTTTCGGAGTGATGGGGCTGCCAAATAGTGAGCCTATCAAAGTGATGGGGCTGCTAAATAGTGAGCCTTGGGGGGCGATGGGGCTGCCAAATAGTGAGCCTTGGGTGGGCAATGGGGCTGCCAAATAGTGAGCCTTTCGGAGTGATGGGGCTGCCAAATAGTGAGCCTTGGGGGACTATGAGGCTGCCAAATAGTGAGCCTTAGGTGGCGATGGGGCTGCCAAATAGTGAGCCTAGGGGGGCTATGCGGATGCCAAATAGTGAGCCTTGGGGAGGAATGGGGCTGCCAAATAGTGTGCCTTGGGGGGTAATGGGGTGCCAAATAGTGAGCCTTGAGGGGCTATGGGGCTGCCAAATAGTGAGGCTTGAGGGGCTATGGGGCTGCCAAATAGTGATGTAAATAGGACTATGGGGGTCCCAAATAGTGAGCCTTAGGTGGCGATGGGGCTGCCAAATAGTGAGCCTGGGGGGGGCTATGGGGCTGCCAAATAGTGAGCCTTGGGGGGCGATGGGGCTGCCAAATAGTGAGCCTTTTGGGGTGATGGGGCTGCCAAATAATGAGCCTTGGGGGGCGATGGGGCTGCCAAATAGTGAGCCTAGGTGGCGCGATGGGGCTGCCAAATAGTGAGCCTTGGAGGGCTATGGTGCTGCCAAATAGTGAGCCTTGGGGGGCTATGAGGCTGCCAAATAGTGAGCCTTTGCGGGGCGATGGTGCTGCCAAATAGTGAGCCTTGGGGGGCTATGGGGCTGCCAAATAGTGAGCCTTGGGGGGCTATGGGGCTGACAAATAGTGAGCCTTGGGGGGCTATGGGGCTGCCAAATAGTGAGCCTTGGGGGGCAATGGGGCTGCCAAATAGTGAGCCTTGGGGGGCTACGGGGCTGCCAAATAGTGATCCTTTGAGGGGCTACGGGGCTGCCAAATAGTGAGCCTTTGCAGGGCCTTGTGGCTGCCAAATAGTGAGCCTACGAAGGCTATATGTCTGCCAAATAGTGAGCCTTGGGGGCTTATAGGGCTGCCAACCACTGAGCCTTGGGGTCTATGGGGCTGCCAAAGAGTGTGCCTTTGGGGGGCTATGGGGCTGACAAATAGTGAGCCTTGGGGGGCTATGGTGCTGCCAAATAGTGAGCCTTGGGGGGCTATGGGGCTGCCAAATAGTGAGCCTTTGAGAGGCTACAGGGCTGCCAAATAGTGAGCCTTTGCAGGGCGTTGTGGTTGCCAAATAGTGAGCCTTTGAGAGGCTACAGGGCTGCCAAATAGCGAGCCTTGGGGGGCTATGGGGCTGCCAAATAGTGAGCCTTTGAGGGGCTACGGGGCTGCCAAATAGTGAGCCTTTGCAGGGCCTTGTGGCTGCCAAATAGTGAGCCTTGGGGGCTTATAGGGCTGCCAAACACTGAGCCTTGGGGTCTATGGGGCTGCCAAAGAGTGTGCCTTTGGGGGCTATGGGGCTGCCAAATAGTGAGCCTTGGGGGGCTATGGGGCTGCCAAATAGTGAGCCTTGGGGGGCTATGGGGCTGACAAATAGTGAGCCTTCAGGGGTTATGGGGCTGCCAAATAGTGAGCTAATTAGGACTATGGGGCTCCCAAATAGTGAGATTTAGGTGGGGATGGGGCTGCCCAATAGTGAGCCTTGGAATGCTATGGGGCTGCCAAATAGTGAGCCTTTTGGGGTGATGGGGCTGCTAAATAGTGAGCCTTGGGGGGCGATGGGGCTGCCAAATAGTGTGCCTTGGGGGGGCAATGGGGCTGCCAAATAGTGAGACTTTCGGAGTGATGGGGCTGCCAAATAGTGAGCCTTGGCGGGCTATGGGGCTGCCAAATAGTGAGCCTGTGGGGGCCATGGGTCTGCCAAATAGTGAGCCTTTTGGGGCGAAGCGGCTGCCAAATAGTGAGCCTTGGGGGACTATGAGGCTGCCAAATAGTGAGCCTTAGGTGGCGATGGGGCTGCCAAATAGTGACCCTGGGGGGGCTATGCGGGTGCCAAATAGTGAGCCTTGGGGGGTGATGGGGCTGCCAAATAGTGAGCCTTGGGGGGCTATAAGGCTGCCAAATAGTGAGCCTTGGGGGGCAATGGGGCTGCCAAATAGTGATATAAATAGGACTATGGGGGTCCCAAATAGTGAGCCTTAGGTGGCGATGGGGCTGCCAAATAGTGAGCCTGGGGGGGCTATGGGGCTGCCAAATAGTGTGCCTTGGGGGGTAATGGGGCTGCCAAATAGTGAGCCTAGAGGGGCTATGGGGCTGCCAAATAGTGATGTAAATAGGACTATGGGGGTCCCAAATAGTGAGCCTTAGGTGGCGATGGGGCTGCCAAATAGTGAGCCTTGGGGGGCTATGGGGCTGCCAAATAGTGAGCCTTTTGGGGTGATGGGGCTGCAAAATAGTGAGCCTAGGGGGGCGATGGGGCTGCCAAATAGTGAGCCTTGGGGGGCGATGGGGCTGCCAAATAGTTAGCCTTGAGGGGCTATTGGGCTGCCAAATAGTGAGACTTTGGGGGCCATGGGACTGCCAAATAGTGAGCCTTGGGGGGCGAAGCGGCTGCCAAATAGCGAGCCTTGGGGGGCTATGAGGCTGCAAAATAGTGAGCATTTGCGGGGCGATGGTGCTGCCAAATAGTGAGCCTTGGGGGGCTATTGGGCTGCCAAATGATGAGCCTTGGGGGGCTATGGGGCTGCCAAATAGTGAGCCTTTGAGGGGCTACAGGGCTGCCAAATAGTGAGCCTTTGCGGGGCGTTGTGGCTGCCAAATAGTGAGACTTGGGGGCTATAGGGCTGCCAAATAGTGAGTCTTTGCTGAGCGATGGGGCTGCCAAATGCTGAACCTTGGGGGGCGATGGGGCTGCCAAATAGTTAGCCTTGGGGGCCTATGGGGCTGCCAAATAGTGAGCCTTGGGAGCTATGGTGCTGCCAAATAGTGAGTCCTGGCGGGCGATGGGGCAGCCAAAGAGTGAGCCTTTGGGGGGCTATGGGGCTGCCAAATAGTGAGCCTTGGGCGGCAAAGCAGCTGCCAAATAGTGAGCCTGGGGGGGGCTATGGGGCTGCCAAACAGTGAGCCTTTGCGGGGCGATGGGGCTGCCAAATAGTGACCTTGGGGTCAATGGGGCTGCTAAATAGTGAGCCTTTGGCGGGCTATAGGGCTGCCAAATAGTGAGCCTTGGGGGGCAATGGAGCTGCCAAATAGTGAGGCTTGGGGGGCTATGGGGCTGCCAAATAGTGAGCCTTGGGGGGCTATAGGGCTGCCAAATAGTGAGGCTTTTTAAGGTCATGGGGCTGCCAAATAGTGAGCCTTGAAGGGAGAAGCGGCTGCCAAATAGTGAGCCTTAGGGTGCTATGGTGCTGCCAAATAGTGATTCTTTTGGGGGCTATGAGGCTGCCAAATAGAGAGCCTTTGGGGGCTATGGGGCTGCCAAATAGTGAGGGTTTCTGGGGCTATGGGGCTGCCAAATAGTGAGTCTTTGTGGGGCGATGGGGCTGCCAAATAGTGAGCCTTGGGGGGCAATGGGGCTGCCAAAGAGTGAGCCTTTGGGGGCTATGGGGGTGCCAAATAGTGAGCCTTTTGGGGTGATGGGGCTGCCAAATAGTGAGCCTTGAGGGGCTATGAGGCTGCCAAATAGTGAGCCTTTGGGGGCCATGGGACTGCCAAATAGTGAGCCTTGGGGGGCGAAGCGGCTGCCAAATAGCGAGCCTTGGAGGGCTATGAGGCTACCAAATAGTGAGCCTTTGCGGGGCGATGGTGCTGCCAAATAGTGAGCCTTGGGGGGCTATAAGGCTGCCAAATAGTGAGCCTTGGGGGGCTATCGGGCTGCCAAATAGTGAGCCTTGAGGGGCTATGGGGCTACCAAATAGTGAACCTTGGGGGGCGATGGGGCTGCCAAATAGTGAGCCTTGGGGGCAATGGGGCCTGCCAAATAAAAGGCCTTGGGGGGCTATGGTGCTGCCAAATAGTGAGCGTTAGGGTTCTATGGGGCTGCCAAATAGTGATCATTTGAGGGGCTATGAGGCTGCAAAATAGTGAACCTTGGGGAGCTATGGGGCTGCCAAATAGTGAGCCTATTGGGGGCGATAAGCCTGCCAAATAGTGAGCCTTGGGGGGCTATGGGGCTGAAAAATAGTGAGCCTTGGGGGGCCATGGTGCCTCCAAATAGTGAGCCTTTGGGGGGCTATGGGGCTGCCAAATAGTGAGCCTTTGAGGGGCTACAGGGCTGCCAAATAGTGAGCCTTTGCGGGGCATTGTGGCTGCCAAATAGTGAGACTTGGGGGGCTATAGGGCTGCCAAATAGTGAGTCTTTGCTGAGCGATGGGGCTGCCAAATGGTGAACCTTGGGGAACGATGGGGCTGCCAAATAGTGAGCCTTGGGGGCCTATGGGGCTGCCAAATAGTGAGCCTTGGGAGCTATGGTGCTGCCAAATAGTGAGTCTTGGCGGGCGATGGGGCAGCCAAATAGTGATCCTTGGGGGCGATGGGGCTGCATAATAGTGAGCCTTGGGGGCTATGGGGCTGCCAAATAGTGAGCCTTTCGGGGCTAGGAGGCTGCCAAATAGTGAGCCTTTGCGGAACGATGGTGCTGCCAAATAGTGAGCCTTGGGGGGCTATGGGGGCTGCCAAATAGTAAGCCTTGGGCGGCAATGTGGCTGCCAAATAGTGAGCTTAGGGGGGCGAAGGGGCTGCCAAATAGTGAGCCTTAGGGGGCTATGGTTCTGCTAAATACTGATTCTTTTGGGGGCTATGGGGCTGCCAAATAGTGAGCCTTTGGCGGCCATGGGGCTGCCAAATAGTGAGCCTTTGGGGGGCTATGAGGCTGCCAAATAGTGAGCCTTTGCGGGGCTATGGGGCTGCCAAATAGTGAGCCTTGGGGGGCAATGGGGCTGCCAAATAGTGAGCCTCTAAGGGCTATGGGGCTGCCAAATAGTGTGCCTTTGCGGGGCGATGGGGCTGCAAATAGTGTACCTTAGGGGGCGAAGCGGCTGCCAAATAGTGAGCCTTGGGGGGCTATGGGGCTGCCAAATAGTGAGCCTATTGGGGCGATGGGGCTGCCAAATAGTGAGTCTTGGGGGGCTATTGGGCTGACAAATAGTGAGCCTTGGGGGGCTATGGTGCTGCCAATAGTGAGCCTTGGTGGGCTATGGGGCTGCCAAATAGTGATCCTTTGAGAGGCGATGGGGCCGCCAAATAGTGAGCCTTGGGGGGCGATTTGCCTGCCAAATAGAAGGCTTTGTGGGGGCTATGGTGCTCCCAAATAGTGAGCCTTAGGGGTCTATGGGGCTGCCAAATAGTGAGCCTTGGGGGGCTATGGGGCTGACAAATAGTGAGCCTTGGGGGGCTATGGGGCTGCCAAATAGTGAGCCTTGGGGGGCAATGGGGCTGCCAAATAATGAGCCTTCAGGGGTTATGGGGCTGCCAAATAGTGAGCCTTGGAAGGCTATGGGGCTGCCAAATAGTGAGCCTTTTGGGGTGATGGGGCTGCTAAATAGTGAGCCTTGGGGGGCGATGGGGCTGCCAAATAGTGAGCCTTGGGGGGGCAATGGTGCCGCCAAATAGTGAGCCTATCGGAGTGATGGGGATGCCAAATACTGAGCCTTTTGGGGTGATGGGGCTGCTAAATAGTGAGCCTTGGGGGACTATGAGGCTGCCAAATAGTGAGCCTTAGGTGGCGATGGGGCTGCCAAATAGTGAGCCTTGGAGGGCTATGCGGGTGCCAAATAGTGAGCCTTGGGGGGCCATGGTGCTGCCAAATAGTGAGCCTTGGGGGGCTATAAGGCTGCCAAATAGTGAGCCTTGGGGGGCAATGGGGCTGCCAAATAGTGTGCGTTGGGTGGCAATGGGGCTGCCAAATAGTGTGCCTTGAGGGGCTATGGGGCTGCCAAATAGTGATGTAAAAAGGACTATGGAGGTCCAAAATAGTGAGCCTTAGGTGGCGATGGGGCTGCCAAATAGTGAGCCTTGGGGGCATAGGGGCTGCCAAATAGTGAGCCTTGGGGGGCTATGGGACTGCCAAATACTGAGCCTTTTGGGGTGATGGGGCTGCCAAATAGTGAGCCTTGGGGGGCGATGGGGCTGCCAAATAGTGAGCCTAAGTGGCGCGATGGGGCTGCCAAATAGTGACCCTTGAGGGGCTATGGGGCTGCCAAATAGTGACCCTTGGGGGGCTATGGGGCTGAAAAATAGTGAGCCTTGAGGGGCGATGGGGCTGCCAAATAGTGAGCCTTTGGGAGCGATGGGCCTGCCAAATAGAAGGCCTTGGGGGGCTATGGAGCTGCCAAATAGTGAGCCTTAGAGGTCTATGGGGCTGCCAAATAGTGATCATATGAGGGGCTATGAGGCTGCCAAATAATGAACCTTGGGGGCGAAACGGCAGCCAAATAGTGTTCCTTGGGCAGGTATGGGGCTGCCAAATAGTGAGCCTATTGGGGGCGATGGGGCTGCCAAACAGTGAGCCTTGGGGTCTATGGGGCTGCCAAAGAGTGAGCCTTTGGGGGCTATTGGGCTGCCAAATAGTGAGCCTTGGGGTCTATGGGGCTGCCAAATAGTGAGCCTTGGGGGGCTATGGGGCTGCCAAATAGTGAGCTATAGGGGACTATGGGGCTGCCAAATAGTGAGCCTTGGGGTGCTATGGGGCTGCCAAATAGTGAGCCTTTAGGGGCTTTGGGGCTGCCAAATAGTGAGCCTTGTGGGGCGACAAGGCTGCCAAATAGTAAACCTTCCGGGGGCGAAGCGGCTGCCAAATAGTGAGCCTTTTGGGGGCTATGGGGCTGCCAAATAGTGAGCCTTTGGGGGCTATGGGGCTGCCAAATAGTGTGCCTTGGGGGGCAATGGGGCTGCCAAATAGTGTGCCTTGGGGGGCAATGGAGCTGCCAAATAGTGAGCCTTGGGGGGCTATGGGGCTGCAAAATAGTGAGCCCTTGCGGGGCGATGGGGCTGACAAATAGTGAGCCTTGGGGGGCTATGGGGCTGCAAAATAGTAAGCCTTAGGGGGCTATGGGCCTGCCAAATAGTGAGCCTTTGGGGGGCGATGGGGCTGCCAAATGCTGAGCCTTGGGGTCTATGGGGCTGCCAAATAGTGAGCCTTTCGGGGGCTATGGGGCTGTCAAATAGTGAGCCTTTGGGGACTATGGGGCTGCCAAATAGTGAGCCTTGGAGGGCTATGTGGCTGCCAAATAGTGAGCCTTTGGGGGCTATGGGGCTGCCAAATAGTGAGCCTTGTGGGGCTATGGGGCTGCCAAATAGTCAACCTTTCTGGGGCGAAGCGGCTGCCAAATAGTGAGCCTTTGGGGGGCGAAGAGGCTGCCAGTTAGTGAGCCTTTGGGGGCAATGGGGCTGCCAAATAGTGAGCCCTGAGGGGCCTATGGGGCTGCCAAATAGTGAGCCTTGGGGTCTATGGGGCTGCCAAATAGTTAGCCTTGAGGGGCTATGGGGCTGTCAAATAGTGAGCCTTGGCGGACTATGGGGCTGCCAAATAATGAACCTTGGGGGGTGATGGGGCTGCCAAATAGTGAGCCTTTGCGGGGCTATGCGGCTGCCAAATAGTGAGCCTTGGAGGGCTATAGGGCTGCCAAAGAGTGTGCCTTTGGGGGCTATGGGGGCTGCCAAATAGTGAGCCTTGGGGGAATGGGGCTGCCAAATAGTGAGCCTTGGGGTCAATGGGGCTGCCAAATAGTGAGCCTGGGGGGGCTATGGTGCTGCCAAATAGTGATCCTTGGGGTGCAATGGGGATGCCAAATAGTGAGCCTAGGTGGCGCGATGGGGCTGCCAAATAGTGAGCCTTGGGGGGCTATGGGGCTGCCAAATAGTGAGCCTTGGGGGCTATAACGATGCCAAATAGTGAGCCTTCGGGGGCTATGGGGCTGCCAAATACGGAGCCTTGGGTGGCTATGGGTCTGCCAAATAGTGAGACTTCGGGGGCGAAGCGGCTGCCAAATAGTGAGCCTTGGGTGGTTATGGGTCTGCCAAATAATGAACCTTGGGGGGCGAAGCGGCTGCCAAATAGTGAGCCTTGGGGGGCTATGGGGCTGCCAAATAGTGAGCCTTGGGGGGGCGAAGCGGCTTCCAAATAATTAGCCTTTTGCGGGGCGATGGGGCTGCCAAATAGTGATCCTTTGGGGTCTATGGGGCTGCCAAATAGTGAGCCTTCGGGGGGCAATGGGGCTGCCAAATAGTGAGGCTTGAGGGGCTATGGGGCTGCCAAATAGTGAGCTAAATAGGACTATGGGGGTCCCTAATATTGAGCCTTAGGTGGCGATGGGGCTACCAAATAGTGAGCCTTTGCGGGGCAATAGGGCTGCCAAATAGTGAGCCTTTGGGGGTGATGGGGCTGCCAAATAGTGAGCCTTATGGGGCGATAGGGCTGCCAAATAGTGAGCCTTGGAACGCTATGGGGCTGCCAAATAGTGAGGCTTTCGGGGTGATGGGACTGCTAAATAGTGAGCCTTGGGGGGCTATGGGGCTGCCAAATAGTGAGCCTGTGGGGGCCATGGGGCTTCCAAATAGTGAGCCTATTGGGGCGAAGCAGCTGCTAAATAGTGAGCCTTAGGTGGCGATGGGACTGCCAAATAGTGAGCCTTTGCGGGGCTATGCGGCTGCCAAGTAGTGAGCCTTAGGTGGCGATGGGACTGCCAAATAGTGAGCCTTTGCGGGGCTATGCGACTGCCAAGTAGTGAGCCTTGGGGGGCGGTGAGGCTGCCAAATAGTGAGCCTTGGGGGGTGATGGGGCTGCCAAATAGTGAGCCTTTGGGGTCAATGTGGCTGCCAAATAGTGAGCCTTTGGCGGGCTATGGGGCTGCCAAATAGTGAGCCTTGGGGGGTGATGGGGCTGCCAAATAGTGAGCCTTTGGGGGCCATGGGGCTGCCAAATAGTGAGCCTTGGGGGGCTATGGGGCTGCCAAATAGTGAGCCTTTGGAGGCGATGGGGCTGCCAAATAGTGAGCCTTTGGGGGGCTATGGGGCTGCCAAATAGTGAGCCTTTGCGGGGCGATGGTGCTGCCAAATAGTGATTCTTGGGGGGCAATGGGGCTGCAAAATAGTGAGCCTTGGAGGGCTATGGGGCTGCCAAAAAATGAGCCTTGGGGGCTTTGGGGTTGCCAAATAGTGAGCCTTGGGGGGCATTGGGGCTGCCAAATAGTGAGCCTTGGTGGGCTATGGGGCTGCCAAATACTGAGCCTTTGCGGGGCAATGGGGCTGCCAAATAGTGAGCCTTGGAGGGCTATGGGACTGCCAAATACTGAACCTTGGGGGGCGAAGCGGCTGCCAAATAGTGAGCCTTAGGGGGCTATGGAGCTGCCAAATAGTGATTCTTTTGGGGGTGATGGGGCTGCCAAATAATGATTTTTTTGGGGGTGATGGGGCTGCCAAATAGTGAGCCTTGGGGGTTATGGGGCTGCCAAATAGTGAGCCTTTGGGGGCCATGGGGCTGCAAATAGTGAGCCTTTGCGGGGCGATTGTGCTACCAAATAGTGAGCCTTGGGGGGCTATGGGGCTGCCAAATAGTAAGCCTCGGTGGGCAATGGGGCTGCCAAATAGTGAGCCTTGGAGGAGCAATGGGGCTGCCAAATAGTGAGCCTTTGGGGGGCTATGGGGCTGCCAAATAGTGAGCGTTTGCCGGGCGATGGTGCTGCCAAATAGTGAACCTTTGGGGGGCTATAAGGCTGCCAAATAGTGAGCCTTGGGGGCCTATAAGGCTGCCAAATAGTGACGCTTGGGGGGCTATGGGGCTGCCAAATAGTGAGCCTTGGTGGGCGACGCGGCTGCTAAATAGTGAGCCTTTTGGGGCAAAGCGGCTGCCAAATAGTGAGCCTTGGGGGGCTATGGGTCTGCCAAATAGTGAGCCTATTGGGGCGAAGCGGCTGCCAAATAGTGAGCCTTGGGGGGCTATGAGGCTGCCACATAGTGAGCCTTAGGTGGTAATGGGGCTGCCAAATAGTGAGCCTGGGGGGCTATGCGGCTGCCAAATAGTGAGCCTTTGGGGGCGATGGGCCTGCCAAATAGTGAGCATAGGGGGGTGATGGGGCTGCCAAATAGTGAGCCTTTGGGGGCCATGGGGCTGCCAAATAGTGAGCCCTTGGCGGGCTATGGGGCTGCCAAATAGTGAGCCTTTTGGGGGCGATGGGGCTGCCAAATAGTGAGCCTTGGGGGCTTTGGGGCTGCCAAATAGTGAGCCTGGTGGGGCTATGCGGGTGCCAAATAGTGAGCCTTGGGGGGCTATGGTGCTGCCAAATAGTGAGCCTTGGGGGGCTATAAGGCTGCCAAATAGTGAGCCTTGGGGGGCAATGGGGCTGCCAAATAGTGTGCGTTGGGGGGCAATGGGGCTGCCAAATAGTGAGCCTTGAGGGGCTATGGGGTTGCCAAATAGTGATGTAAAAAGGACTATGGAGGTCCCAAATAGTGAGCCTTAGGTGGCGATGGGGCTGCCAAATAGTGAGCCTTGGGGGCCTATGGGGCTGCCAAATAGTGAGCCTTGGGGGGCTATGGGGCTGCCAAATACTGAGCCTTTTAGGGTGATGGGCCTGCCAAATAGTGAGCCTTGGGGGGCGATGGGGCTGCCAAATAGTGAGCCTTTGGGAGCGATGGGGCTGCCAAATAGTGACCCTTGGGGGGCTATGGAGCTGCCAAATAGTGAGCCTTGGAGGTCTATGGGGCTGCCAAATAGTGATCATTTGAGGGGCTATGAGGCTGCCAAATAATGAACCTTGGGGGGCGAAACGGCAGCCAAATAGTGTTCCTTGGGCAGGTATGGGGCTGCCAAATAGTGAGCCTATTGGGGGCGATGGGGCTGCCAAATAGTGAGCCTTGGGGTCTATGGGGCTGCCAAAGAGTGAGCATTTGGGGGCTATGGGGCTGCCAAATAGTGAGCCTTGGGGTCTATGGGGCTGCCAAATAGTGAGCCTTTAGGGGCTATGGGGCTGCCAAATAGTGAGCTATAGGGGACTATGGGGCTGCCAAATAGTGAGCCTTGGGGTGCTATGGGGCTGCGAAATAGTGAGCCTTTGGGGGCTATGGGGCTGCCAAATAGTGAGCCTTGTGGGGAGACAAGGCTGCCAAATAGTCAACCTTTCGGGGGCGAAGCGGCTGCCAAATAGTGAGCCTTTTGGGGGCGATGGGGCTACCAAATAGTGAGGCTTTGGGTGGCGATGGGGCTGCCAAATAGTGAGCCCTGGGGGGCTATGGGGCTGCCAAATAGTGAGCCTTTGGGGGCTATGGGGCTGCCAAATAGTGTGCCTTGGGGGGCAATGGGGCTGCCAAATAGTGTGCCTTGGGGGGCAATGGAGCTGCCAAATAGTGAGCCTTGGGGGGCTACGGGGCTGCAAAATAGTGAGCCTTTGCGGGGCGATGGGGCTGACAAATAGTGAGCCTTGGGGGGCTATGGGGCTGCCAAATAGTAAGCCTTAGGGGGCTATGGGCCTGCCAAATAGTGAGCCTTTGGGGGGCGATGGGGCTGCCAAATGCTGAGCCTTGGGGTCTATGGGGCTGCCAAATAGTGAGCCTTTAGGGGGCTATGGGGCTGTCAAATAGTGAGCCTTTGGGGACTATGGGGCTGCCAAATAGTGAGCCTTGGAGGGCTATGTGGCTGCCAAATAGTGAGCCTGCTGGGGCTATGGGGCTGCCAAATAGTGAGCCTTGTGGGGGCTATGGGGCTGCCAAATAGTCAACCTTTCTGGGGGGAAGCGGCTGCCAAATAGTGAGCCTTTGGGGGGCGAAGTGGCTGCCAGTTAGTGAGCCTTTGGGGGGCGATGGGGCTGCCAAATAGTGAGCCCTGAGGGGCCTATGGGGCTGCCAAATAGTGAGCCTTGGGGTCTATGGGGCTGCCAAATAGTTAGCCTTGAGGGGCTATGGGGCTGTCAAATAGTGAGCCTTGGCGGACTATGGGGCTGCCAAATAATGAACCTTGGGGGTGATGGGGCTGCCAAATAGTGAGCCTTTGCGGGGCTATGCGGCTGCCAAATAGTGAGCCATGTGCGGCTATGGGGCTGCCAAATAGTGAGCCTTGGAGGGCTATAGGGCTGCCAAAGAGTGTGCCTTTGGGGGCTATGGGGCTGCCAAATAGTGAGCCTTGGGGGAATGGGGCTGCCAAATAGTGAGCCTTGGGGTCAATGGGGCTGCCAAATAGTGAGCCTGGGGGGGCTATGGTGCTTCCAAATAGTGATCCTTGGGGTGCGATGGGGATGCCAAATAGTGTGGCTAGGTGGCGCGATGGGGCTGCCAAATAGTGAGCCTTGGGGGGCTATGGGGCTGCCAAATAGTGAGCCTTGGGGGGCTATAACGATGCCAAATAGTGAGCCTTTGGGGGCTATGGGGCTGCCAAATACGGAGCCTTGGGTGGCTATGGGTCTGCCAAATAGTGAGACTTCGGGGGCGAAGCGGCTGCCAAATAGTGAGCCTTGGGTGGTTATGGGTCTGCCAAATAATGAACCTTGGGGGGCGAAGCGGCTGCCAAATAGTGAGCCTTGGGGGGCTATGGGGCTGCCAAATAGTGAGCCTTGGGGCGGCGAAGCGGCTTCCAAATAATTAGCCTTTTGCGGGGCGATGGGGCTGCCAAATAGTGATCCTTTGGGGTCTATGGGGCTGCCAAATAGTGAGCCTTAGGGGGGCAATGGGGCTGCCAAATAGTGAGGCTTGAGGGGCTATGGGGCTGCCAAATAGTGAGCTAAATAGGACTATGGGGGTCCCTAATATTGAGCCTTAGGTGGCGATGGGGCTACCAAATAGTGAGCCTTTGCGGGGCAATAGGGCTGCCAAATAGTGAGCCTTTGGGGGTGATGGGGCTGCCAAATAGTGAGCCTTATGGGGCGATGGGGCTGCCAAATAGTGAGCATTGGAACGCTATGGGGCTGCCAAATAGTGAGGCTTTCGGGGTGATGGGACTGCTAAATAGTGAGCCTTGGGGGGCTATGGGGCTGCCAAATAGTGAGCCTGTGGGGGCCATGGGGCTTCCAAATAGTGAGCCTATTGGGGCGAAGCAGCTGCCAAATAGTGAGCCTTAGGGGGCTATGAGGCTGCCAAATAGTGAGCCTTAGGTGGCGATGGGACTGCCAAATAGTGAGCCTTTGCGGGGCTATGCGGCTGCCAAGTAGTGAGCCTTAGGTGGCGATGGGGCTGCCAAATAGTGAGCCTTGGGGGGCTATGGGGCTGCCAAATAGTGAGCCTTTGGAGGCGATGGGGCTGCCAAATAGTGAGCCTTTGGGGGGCTATGGGGCTGCCAAATAGTGAGCCTTTGCGGGGCGATGGTGCTGCCAAATAGTGATCCTTGGGGGGCAATGGGGCTGCGAAATAGTGAGCCTTGGAGGGCTATGGGGCTGCCAAAAAATGAGCCTTGGGGGCTTTGGGGTTGCCAAATAGTGAGCCTTGGGGGGCATTGGGGCTGCCAAATAGTGAGCCTTGGTGGGCTATGGGGCTGCCAAATACTGAGCCTTTGCGGGGCAATGGGGCTGCCAAATAGTGAGCCGTGGAGGGCTATGGGACTGCCAAAAACTGAACCTTGAGGGGCGAAGCGGCTACCAAATAGTGAGCCTTAGGGGGCTATGGAGCTGCCAAATAGTGATTCTTTTGGGGGTGATGGGGCTGCCAAATAGTGATTTTTTTGGGGGCGATGGGGCTGCCAAATAGTGAGCCATGGGGGTTATGGGGCTGCCAAATAGTGAGCCTTGGAGGAGCAATGGGGCTGCCAAATAGTGAGCCTTGGGGGGCTATGGGGCTGCCAAATAGTGAGCGTTTGCCGGGCGATGGTGCTGCCAAATAGTGAACCTTGGGGGGCTATAAGGCTGCCAAATAGTGAGCCTTGGGGGCCTATAAGGCTGCCAAATAGTGACTCTTGGGGGGCTATGGGGCTGCCAAATAGTGAGCCTTGGTGGGCGACGCGGCTGCCAAATAGTGAGCCTTTTGGGGCAAAGCGGCTGCCAAATAGTGAGCCTTGGGGGGCTATGTGTCTGCCAAATAGTGAGCCAATTTGGGCGAAGCGGCTGCCAAATAGTGAGCCTTGGGGGGCTATGAGGCTGCCAAATAGTGAGCCTTAGGTGGCAATGGGACTGCCAAATAGTGAGCATTGGGGGGTGATGGGGCTGCCAAATAGTGAGCCTTTAGGGGCCATGGGGCTGCCAAATAGTGAGCCTTGGGGGGCTATGGGGCTGCCAAATAGTGAGCCTTTGGAGGCGATGGGGCTGCCAAATAGTGAGCCTTTGGGGGGCTATGGGGCTGCCAAATAGTGAGCCTTTGCGGGGCGATGGTGCTGCCAAATAGTGATCCTTGGGGGGCAATGGGGCTGCGAAATAGTGAGCCTTGGAGGGCTATGGGGCTGCCAAAAAATGAGCCTTGGGGGCTTTGGGGTTGCCAAATAGTGAGCCTTGGGGGGCATTGGGGCTGCCAAATAGTGAGCCTTGGTGGGCTATGGGGCTGCCAAATACTGAGCCTTTTCGGGGCAATGGGGCTGCCAAATAGTGAGCCTTGGAGGGCTATGGGACTGCCAAATACTGAACCATGGGGGGCGAAGCGGCTGCCAAATAGTGAGCCTTAGGGGGCTATGGAGCTGCCAAATAGTGATTCTTTTGGGGGTGATGGGGCTGCCAAATAATGATTTTTTTGGGGGCGATGGGGCTGCCAAATAGTGAGCCTTGGGGGTTATGGGGCTGCCAAATAGTGAGCCTTTGGGGGCTATGGGGCTGCCAAATAGTGAGCCTTTGCGGGGCGATGGTGCTACCAAATAGTGAGCCTTGGGGGGCTATGGGGCTGCCAAATAGTAAGCCTCGGTGGGCAATAGGGCTGCCAAATAGTGAGCCTTGGAGGAGCAATGGGGCTGCCAAATAGTGAGCCTTTGGGGGGCTATGGGGCTGCCAAATAGTGAGCGTTTGCCGGGCGATGGTGCTGCCAAATAGTGAACCTTTGGGGGGCTATAAGGCTGCCAAATAGTGAGCCTTGGGGGCCTATAAGGCTGCCAAATAGTGACTCTTGGGGGGCTATGGGGCTGACAAATAGTGACTCTTGGGGGGCTATGGGGCTGCCAAATAGTGAGCCTTGGTGGGCGACGCGGCTGCTAAATAGTGAGCCTTTTGGGGCAAAGCGGCTGCCAAATAGTGAGCCTTGGGGGGCTATGGGTCTGCCAAATAGTGAGCCTATTGGGGCGAAGCGGCTGCCAAATAGTGAGCCTTGGGGGGCTATGAGGCTGCCACATAGTGAGCCTTAGGTGGTAATGGGGCTGCCAAATAGTGAGACTGGGGGGGCTATGCGGCTGCCAAATAGTGAGCCTTTGGGGGCGATGGGCCTGCCAAATATTGAGCATAGGGGGGTGATGGGGCTGCCAAATAGTGAGCCTTTGGGGGCCATGGGGCTGCCAAATAGTGAGCCCTTGGCGGGCTATGGGGCTGCCAAATAGTGAGCCTTTTGGGGGCGATGGGGCTGCCAAATAGTGAGCCTTGGGGGCTTTGGGGCTGCCAAATAGTGAGCCTTGGGGGGCTATGGTGCTGCCAAATAGTGAGCCTTGGGGGGCTATAAGGCTGCCAAATAGTGAGCCTTGGGGGGCAATGGGGCTGCCAAATAGTGTGCGTTGGGGGGCAATGGGGCTGCCAAATAGTGAGCCTTGAGGGGCTATGGGGCTGCCAAATAGTGATGTAAAAAGGACTATGGAGGTCCCAAATAGTGAGCCTTAGGTGGCGATGGGGCTGCCAAATAGTGAGCCTTGGGGGCCTATGGGGCTGCCAAATAGTCAGCCTTGGGGGGCTATGGGGCTGCCAAATACTGAGCCTTTTAGGGTGATGGGCCTGCCAAATAGTGAGCCTTGGGGGGCGATGGGGCTGCCAAATAGTGAGCCTAGGTGGCGCGATGGGGCTGCCAAATAGTGACCCTTGGGGGGCTATGGGGCTGCCAAATAGTGACCCTTGGGGGGCTATGGGGCTGAAAAATAGTGAGCCTTGGGGGGCGATGGGGCTGCCAAATAGTGAGCCTTTGGGAGCGATGGGCCTGCCAAATAGAAGGCCTTGGGGGGCTATGGTGCTGCCAAATAGTGAGCCTTAGAGGTCTATGGGGCTGCCAAATAGTGATCATTTGAGGGGTTATGAGGCTGCCAAATAATGAACCTTGGGGGGCGAAACGGCAGCCAAATAGTGATCCTTGGGGAGGTATGGGGCTGCCAAATAGTGAGCCTATAGGGGGCGATGGGGCTGCCAAATAGTGAGCCTTGGGGGGCTATGGGGCTGCCAAATAGTGAGCCTTTGGAGGCGATGGGGCTGCCAAATAGTGAGCCTTGGGGGGCAATGGGGCTGCGAAATAGTGAGCCTTGGAGGGCTATGGGGCTGCCAAAAAATGAGCTTGGGGGCTTTGGGGTTGCCAAATAGTGAGCCTTGGGGGGCATTGGGGCTGCCAAATAGTGAGCCTTGGTGGGCTATGGGGCTGCCAAATACTGAGCCTTTGCGGGGCAATGGGGCTGCCAAATAGTGAGCCTTGGGGGGCTATGGGACTGCCAAATACTGAACCTTGGGGGGCGAAGTGGCTACCAAATAGTGAGCCTTAGGGGGCTATGGAGCTGCCAAATAGTGATTCTTTTGGGGGTGATGGGGCTGCCAAATAGTGATTTTTTGGGGGGCGATTGGGCTGCCAAATAGTGAGCCTTGGGGGTTATGGGGCTGCCAAATAGTGAGCCTTTGGGGGCTATGAGGCTGCCAAATAGTGAGCCTTTGCGGGGCGATGGTGCTACCAAATAGTGAGCCTTGGGGGGCTATGGGGCTGCCAAATAGTAAGCCTCGGTGGGCAATGGGGCTGCCAAATAGTGAGCCTTGTAGGAGCAATGGGGCTGCCAAATAGAGAGCCTTGGGGGGCTATGGGGCTGCCAAATAGTGAGCGTTTGCCGGGCGATGGTGCTGCCAAATAGTGAACCTTGGGGGGGTATAAGGCTGCCAAATAGTGAGCCTTGGGGGCCTATAAGGCTGCCAAATCGTGACTCTTGGGGGGCTATGGGGCTGCCAAATAGTGAGCCTTGGTGGGCGACGCGGCTGTCAAATAGTGAGCCTTTTGGGGGCAAAGCGGCTGCCAAATAGTGAGCCTTGGGGGGCTATGGGTCTGCCAAATAGTGAGCCTTGTAGGGCGAAGCGGCTGCCAAATAGTGAGCCTTGGGGGGCTATGAGGCTGCCAAATAGTGAGCCTTAGGTGGCAATGGGGCTGCGAAATAGTGAGCCTGGGGGGCTATGCGGCTGACAAATAGTGAGCCTTTGGGGGCGATGGGGCTGCCAAATAGTGAGCATTGAGGGGTGATGGGGCTGCCAAATAGTGAGCCTTTGGGGGCCATGGGGCTGCCAAATAGTGAGCCCTTGGCGGGCTATGGGGCTGCCAAATAGTGAGCCTTTCGGGGGCAGTGGGGCTGCCAAATAGTGAGCCTTGGGGGCTTTGGGGCTGCCAAATAGTGAGCCTTGGGGGGCTATGCGGGTGCCAAATAGTGAGCCTTAGGGGACTATGGTGCTGCCAAATAGTGAGCCTTGGGGGCCTATGGGGCTGCCAAATAGTGAGCCTGGGGGGGTATGGGGCTGCCAAATAGTGTGCGTTGGGAGGCAATGGGGCTGCCAAATAGTGAGCCTTGAGGGGCTATGGGGCTGCCAAATAGTGATGTAAAAAGGACTATGGAGGTCCCAAATAGTGAGCCTTAGGTGGCGATGGGGCTGCCAAATAGTGAGCCTTGGGGGCCTATGGGGCTGCCAAATAGTGAGCCTTGGGGGGCTATGGGGCTGCCAAATACTGAGCCTTTTGGGGTGATGGGGCTGCCAAATAGTGAGCCTTGGGGGGCGATGGGGCTGCCAAATAGTGAGCCTAGGTGGCGCGATGGGTCTGCCAAATAGTGACCCTTGGGGGGCTATGGGGCTGCCAAATAGTGACCCTTGGGGGGCTATGGGGCTGAAAAATAGTGAGCCTTGGGGGGCGACGGGGCTGCCAAATAGTGAGCCTTTGGGAGCGATGGGCCTGCCAAATAGAAGGCCTTGGGGGGCTATGGTGCTGCCAAATAGTGAGCCTTAGAGGTCTATGGGGCTGCCAAATAGTGATCATTTGAGGGGCTATGAGGCTGCCAAATAATGAACCTTGGGGGGCGAAACGGCAGCCAAATAGTGATCCTTGGGGAGGTATGGGGCTGCCAAATAGTGAGCCTATTGGGGGCGATGGGGCTGCCAAATAGTGAGCCTTGGGGTCTATGGGGCTGCCAAAGAGTGAGCCTTTGGGGGCTATGGGGCTGCCAAATAGTGAGCCTTGGGGTCTATGGGGCTGCCAAATAGTGAGCCTTTAGGGGCTATGGGGCTGCCAAATAGTGAGCCTTGGGGTCTATGGGGCTGCCAAAAAGTGAGCCTTTAGGGGCTATGGGGCTGCCAAATAGTGAGCTATAGGGGACTATGGGGCTGCCAAATAGTGAGCCTTGGGGGGGCTATGGGGCTGCCAAATAGTGAGCCTTTGGGGGCTATGGGGCTGCCAAATAGTGAGCCTTGTGGGGCGACAAGGCTGCCAAATAGTCAACCTTTCGGGGGCGAAGCGGCTGCCAAATAGTGAGCCTTTGCGGGGCGATGGGGCTACCAAATAGTGAGGCTTTGGGTGGCGATGGGGCTGCCAAATAGTGAGCCCTGGGGGCTATGGGGCTGCCAAATAGTGAGCCTTTGGGGGCTATGGGGCTGCCAAATAGTGTGCCTTGGGGGGCAATGGGGCTGCCAAATAGTGTGCCTTGGGGGGCAATGGAGCTGCCAAATAGTGAGCCTTGGGGGCTATGGGGCTGCAAAATAGTGAGCCTTTGCGGGGCGATGGGGCTGACAAATAGTGAGCCTTGGGGGGCTATGGGGCTGCCAAATAGTAAGCCTTAGGGGGCTATGGGCCTGCCAAATAGTGAGCCTTTGGGGGGCGATGGGGCTGCCAAATGCTGAGCCTTGGGGTCTATTGGGCTGCCAAATAGTGAGCCTTAGGGGGCTATGTGGCTGCCAAATAGTGAGCCTGATGGGGCTATGGGGCTGCCAAATAGTGAGCCTTGTGGGGCTATGGGGCTGCCAAATAGTCAACCTTTCTGGGGCGAAGCGGCTGCCAAATAGTGAGCCTTTGGGGGGCTAAGTGGCTGCCAATTAGTGAGCCTTTGGGGGGCAATGGGGCTGCCAAATAGTGAGCCCTGGGGGCCTATGGGGCTGCCAAATAGTGAGCCTTGGCGTCTATGGGGCTGCCAAATAGTTAGCCTTGAGGGGCTATGGGGCTGTCAAATAGTGAGCCTTGGCGGACTATGGGGCTGCCAAATAATGAACCTTGGGGGGTGATGGGGCTGCCAAACAGTGAGCCTTTGCGGGGCTATGGGGCTGCCAAATAGTGAGCCTTGGGGCGGCGAAGCGGCTTCCAAATAATTAGCCTTTTGCGGGGCGATGGGGCTGCCAAATAGTGAGCCTTGGGGGGCTATGGGGCTGCCAAATAGTGAGCCTTGGGGGGCAATGGGGCTGCCAAATAGTGAGGCTTGAGGGGCTATGGGGCTGCCAAATAGTGAGCTAAATAGGACTATGGGGGTCCCTAATAGTGAGCCTTAGGTGGCGATGGGGCTGCCAAATAGTGAGCCTTTGCGGGGCAATGGGGCTGCCAAATAGTGAGCCTTTGGGGGTGATGGGGCTGCCAAATAGTGAGCCTTATGGGGCGATGGGGCTGCCAAATAGTGAGCCTTGGAACGCTATGGGGCTGCCAAATAGTGAGGCTTTCGGGGTGATGGGGCTGCCAAATAGTGAGCCTTGGGGGGCTATGGGGCTGCCAAATAGTGAGCCTGTGGGGGCCATGGGGCTTCCAAATAGTGAGCCTATTGGGGCGAAGCGGCCGCCAAATAGTGAGCCTTAGGGGTCTATGAGGCTGCCAAATAGTGAGCCTTAGGTGGCGATGGGACTGCCAAATAGTGAGCCTTTGCGGGGCTATGCGGCTGCCAAATAGTGAGCCTTGGGGGGCGATGGGGCTGCCAAATAGTGAGCCTTGGGGGGTGATGGGGCTGCCAAATAGTGAGCCTTTTGGGGGCTATGGGGCTGCCAAATAGTGAGCCTTTGGCAAGCTATGGGGCTGCCAAATAGTGAGCCTTTCGGGGGCGATGGGGCTGCCAAATAGTGAGCCTTGGGGGGCTGTGGGGCTGCCAAATAGTGAGCCTTTGGAGGCGATGGGGCTGCCAAATAGTGAGCCTTTGGGGGGCTATGGGGCTGCCAAATAGTGAGCCTTTGGGGGCCATGGGGCTGCCAAATAGTGAGCCTTGGGGAGCAATGGAACTGCGAAATAGTGAGCCTTGGAGGGCTATGGGGCTGCCAAAAAATGAGCCTTGGGGGCTTTGGGGTTGCCAAATAGTGAGCCTTGGGGGGCATTGGGGCTGCCAAATAGTGAGCCTTGTTGGGCTATGGGGCTGCCAAATACTGAGCCTTTGCGGGGCAATGGGGCTGCCAAATAGTGAGCCTTGGAGGGCTAAGGGACTGCCAAATACTGAACCTTGGGGGGCGAAGCGGCTGCCAAATAGTGAGCCTTAGGGGGCTATGGAGCTGCCAAATAGTGATTCTTTTGGGGGTGATGGGGCTGCCAAATAGTGATTTTTTTGGGGGCGATGGGGCTGCCAAATAGTGAGCCTTGGGGGTTATGGGGCTGCCAAATAGTGAGCCTCGGTGGGCAATGGGGCTGCCAAATAGTGAACCTTTGCGGGGCGATGGTGCTACCAAATAGTGAGCCTTGGGGGGCTATGGGGCTGCCAAATAGTAAGCCTCGGTAGGCAATGGGGCTGCCAAATAGTGAGCCTTGGAGGAGCAATGGGGCTGCCAAATAGTGAGCCTTGGGGGGCTATGGGGCTGCCAAATAGTAAGCCTCGGTGGGCAATGGGGCTGCCAAATAGTGAGCCTTGGAGGAGCAATGGGGCTGCCAAATAGTGAGCCTTGGGGGGCTATGGGGCTGCCAAATAGTGAGCGTTTGCCGGGCGATGGTGCTGCCAAATAGTGAACCTTTGGGGGGCTATAAGGCTGCCAAATAGTGAGCCTTGGGGGCCTATAAGGCTGCCAAATAGTGACTCTTGGGGGGCTATGGGGCTGCCAAATAGTGAGCCTTGGGGGGCTATGCGGGTGCCAAATAGTGAGCCTTAGGGGACTATGGTGCTGCCAAATAGTGAGCCTTGGGGGGCTATAAGGCTGCCAAATAGTGAGCCTGGGGGGGTATGGGGCTGCCAAATAGTGTGCGTTGGGAGGCAATGGGGCTGCCAAATAGTGAGCCTTGAGGGGCTATGGGGCTGCCAAATAGTGATGTAAAAAGGACTATGGAGGTCCCAAATAGTGAGCCTTAGGTGGCGATGGGGCTGCCAAATAGTGAGCCTTGGGGGCCTATGGGGCTGCCAAATAGTGAGCCTTGGGGGGCTATGGGGCTGCCAAATACTGAGCCTTTTGGGGTGATGGGGCTGCCAAATAGTGAGCCTTGGGGGGCGATGGGGCTGCCAAATAGTGAGCCTAGGTGGCGCGATGGGTCTGCCAAATAGTGACCCTTGGGGGGCTATGGGGCTGCCAAATAGTGACCCTTGGGGGGCTATG
>NW_028116276.1:0-51247 GCF_964273445.1 Streptopelia decaocto
ATCCATGTCCACATGTTTACAATTTCTCATCAAAAAATGGCTAAAATTCCAGTTGAAATTTTTTCAAAGTCCCTTAAAAATTTTCCAATTTTTGTCCCAATTCTTCCCATTCCCATTGAAACTTTTCAAATCCCTCTCCAAATTGTTGAAATTCTCTTGAAGCTTTTAAAATTCTCTCTAGAATTTTCAAAATCCATGTCCACATGTTTACAATTTCACGTCATAAAATGGCTAAAATTCCAGTTGAAATGTTTTCAAAGTCCCTGAAGAATTTTCCAATTTTTGTCCCAATTCTTCCCATTCCCATTGAAACTTTTCAAATCCCTCTCAAAATTGTTGAAATTCTCTTGAAGCTTTTCAAATTCTCTCTAGAATTTTCAAAATCCATGTCCACATGTTTACAATTCCACGTCAAAAAATGGCTAAAATTCCAGTGGAAATTTTTTCAAAGTCCCTTCAAAATTTTCCAATTTTTGTCCCAATTCTTCCCATTCCCATTGAAACTTTTCAAATCCCTCTCAAAATTCTTGAAATTCTCTTGAAGCTTTTAAAATTCTCTCTAGAATTTTCAAATCCATGTCCACATGTTTACAATTTCACGTCAAAAAATGGCTAAAATTCCAGTTGAAATTTTTTCAAAGTCCCTGAAAAATTTTCCAATTTTTGTCCCAATTCTTCCCATTCCCATTGAAACTTTTCAAATCCCTCTCAAATTGTTGAAATTCTCTTGAAGCTCTTAAAATTCTCTCTAGAATTTTCAAAATCCATGTCCACATGTTTACAATTTCACGTCAAAAAATGGCTAAAATTCCAGTTGAAATGTTTTCAAAGTCCCTGAAAAATTTTCCAATTTTTGTCCCAATTCTTCCCATTCCCATTGAAACTTTTCAAATCCCTCTCAAAATTGTTGAAATTCTCTTGAAGCTTTTCAGATTCTCTCTAGAATTTTCAAAATCCATGTCCACATGTTTACAATTTCATGTCAAAAAATGGCTAAAATTCCAGTTGAAATTTTTTCAAAGTCCCTTAAAAATTTTCCAATTTTTGTCCCAATTCTTCCCATTCCCATTGAAACTTTCAAATCCCTCTCAAAATTGTTGAAATTCTCTTGAAGCTTTTAAAATTCTCTCTAGAATTTTCAAAATCCATGTCCACATGTTTACATATTCACGTCAAAAAATGGCTAAAATTCCAGTTGAAATTTTTTCAAAGTCCCTGAAAAATTTTCCAATTTTTGTCCCAATTCTTCCCATTCCCATTGAAACTTTTCAAATCCCTCTCAAAATTGTTGAAATTCTGTTGAAGCTTTTAAAATTCTCTCTAGAATTTTCAAAATCCACGTCCACATGTTTACAATGTCATGTAAAAAAATGGCTAAATTTCCAGTTGAAATGTTTTCAAAGTCCCTTCAAAATTTTCCAATTTTTGTCCCAATTCTTCCCATTCCCATTGAAACTTTTCAAATCCCTCTCAAAATTGTTGAAATTCTCTTGAAGCTTTTAAAATTCTCTCTAGAATTTTCAAAATCCATGTCCACATGTTTACAATTTCACGTCAAAAAATTGCTAAAATTCCAGTTGAAATTTTTTCAAAGTCCCTTCAAAATTTTCCAATTTTTGTCCCAATTCTTCCCATTCCCATTGAAACTTTTCAAATCCCTCTCAAAATTGTTGAAATTCTCTTGAAGCTTTTAAAATTCTCTCCAGAATTTTCGAAATCCATGTCCACATGTTTACAATTTCACGTCAAAAAATGGCTAAAATTCCAGTTGAAATTTTTTCAAAGTCCCTGAAAAATTTTCCAATTTTTGTCCCAGTTCTTCCCATTCCCATTGAAACTTTTCAAATCCCTCTCAAAATTGTTGAAATTCTCTTGAAGCTTTTAAAATTCTCTCTAGAATTTTCAAAATCCATGTCCACATGTTTACAATTTCACGTCAAAAAATGGCTAAAATTCCAGTTGAAATTTTTTCAAAGTCCCTGAAAAATTTTCCAATTTTTGACCCAATTCTTCCCATTCCCATTGAAACTTTTCAAATCCCTCTCAAAATTGTTGAAATTCTCTTGAAGCTTTTAAAATTCTCTCTAGAATTTTCAAAATCCATGTCCACATGTTTACAATTTCACGTCAAAAAATGGCTAAAATTCCAGTTGAAATGTTTTCAAAGTCCCTTAAAAATTTTCCAATTTTTGTCCCAATTCTTCCCATTCCCATTGAAACTTTTCAAATCCCTCTCAAAATTGTTGAAATTCTCTTGAAGCTTTTCAAATTCTCTCTAGAATTTTCAAAATCCATGTCCACATGTACAATTTCACGTCAAAAAATGGCTAAAATTCCAGTTGAAATTTTTTCAAAGTCCCTTAAAAATTTTCCAATTTTTGTCCCAATTCTTCCCATTCCCATTGAAACTTTTCAAATCCCTCTCAAAATTGTTGAAATTCTCTTGAAGCTTTTAAAATTCTCTCTAGAATTTTCAAAATCCATGTCCACATGTTTACATATTCACGGAATAAAATGGCTAAAATTCCAGTTGAAATTTTTTCAAAGTCCCTTCAAAATTTTCCAATTTTTGTCCCAATTCTTCCCATTCCCATTGAAACTTTTCAAATCCCTCTCCAAATTGTTGAAATTCTCTTGAAGCTTTTAAAATTCTCTCTAGAATTTTCAAAATCCATGTCCACATGTTTACAATTTCACGTCAAAAAATGGCTAAAATTCCAGTTGAAATTTTTTCAAAGTCCCTTCAAAATTTTCCAATTTTTGTCCCAATTCTTCCCATTCCCATTGAAACTTTTCAAATCCCTCTCCAAATTGTTGAAATTCTCTTGAAGCTTTTAAAATTCTCTCTAGAATTTTCAAAATCCACGTCCACATGTTTACAATTTCATGTAAAAAAATGGCTAAATTTCCAGTTGAAATTTTTTCAAAGTCCCTTCAAAATTTTCCGATTTTTGTCCCAATTCTTCCCATTCCCATTGAAACTTTTCAAATCCCTCTCAAAATTGTTGAAACTCTCTTGAAGCTTTTAAAATTCTCTCTAGAATTTTCAAAATCCACGTCCACATGTTTACAATTTCACGTCAAAAAATGGCTAAAATTCCAGTTGAAATGTTTTCAAAGTCCCTGAAAAATTTTCCAATTTTTGTCCCAATTCTTCCCATTCCCATTGAAACTTTTCAAATCCCTCTCCAAATTGTTGAAATTCTCTTGAAGCTTTTAAAATTCTCTCCAGAATTTTCAAAATCCATGTCCACATGTTTACAATTTCACGTCAAAAAATGGCTAAAATTCCAGTTGAAATGTTTTCAAAGTCCCTTAAAAATTTTCCAATTTTTGTCCCAATTCTTCCCATTCCCATTGAAACTTTTCAAATCCCTCTCCAAATTGTTGAAATTCTCTTGAAGCTTTTTAAAATTCTCTCTAGAATTTTCAAAATCCACGTCCAATTGTTTACAATTTCATGTAAAAAAATGGCTAAAATTCCAGTTGAAATTTTTTCAAAGTCCCTTAAAAATTTTCCAATTTTTGTCCCAATTCTTCCCATTCCCATTGAAACTTTTCAAATCCCTCTCAAAATTGTTGAAATTCTCTTGAAGCTTTTAAAATTCTCTCTAGAATTTTCAAAATCCATGTCCACATGTTTACATATTCACGGAATAAAATGGCTAAAATTCCAGTTGAAATTTTTTCAAAGTCCCTGAAAAATTTTCCAATTTTTGTCCCAATTCTTCCCATTCCCATTGAAACTTTTCAAATCCCTCTCAAAATTGTTGAAATTCTGTTGAAGCTTTTAAAATTCTCTCTAGAATTTTCAAAATCCACGTCCACATGTTTACAATTTCATGTAAAAAAATGGCTAAATTTCCAGTTGAAATGTTTTCAAAGTCCCTTCAAAATTTTCCAATTTTTGTCCCAATTCTTCCCATTCCCATTGAAACTTTTCAAATCCCTCTCCAAATTGTTGAAATTCTCTTGAAGCTTTTAAAATTCTCTCTAGAATTTTCAAAATCCATGTCCACAGGTTTACAATTTCACGTCAAAAAATGGCTAAAATTCCAGTTGAAATTTTTTCAAAGTCCCTTCAAAATTTTCCAATTTTTGTCCCAATTCTTCCCATTCCCATTGAAACTTTTCAAATCCCTCTCAAAATTGTTGAAATTCTCTTGAAGCTTTTAAAATTCTCTCTAGAATTTTCAAAATCCATGTCCACATGTTTACAATTTCACGTCAAAAAATGGCTAAAATTCCAGTTGAAATTTTTTCAAAGTCCCTGAAAAATTTCCAATTTTTGTCCCAGTTCTTCCCATTCCCATTGAAACTTTTCAAATCCCTCTCAAAATTGTTGAAATTCTCTTGAAGCTTTTAAAATTCTCTCTAGAATTTTCAAAATCCATGTCCACATGTTTACAATTTCACGTCAAAAAATGGCTAAAATTCCAGTTGAAATTTTTTCAAAGTCCCTGAAAAATTTTCCAATTTTTGTCCCAATTCTTCCCATTCCCATTGAAACTTTTCAAATCCCTCTCAAAATTGTTGAAATTCTCTTGAAGCTTTTAAAATTCTCTCTAGAATTTTCAAAATCCATGTCCACATGTTTACAATTTCACGTCAAAAAATGGCTAAAATTCCAGTTGAAATGTTTTCAAAGTCCCTTAAAAATTTTCCAATTTTTGTCCCAATTCTTCCCATTCCCATTGAAACTTTTCAAATCCCTCTCAAAATTGTTGAAATTCTCTTGAAGCTTTTCAAATTCTCTCTAGAATTTTCAAAATCCATGTCCACATGTACAATTTCACGTCAAAAAATGGCTAAAATTCCAGTTGAAATTTTTCAAAGTCCCTTAAAAATTTTCCAATTTTTGTCCCAATTCTTCCCATTCCCATTGAAACTTTTCAAATCCCTCTCAAAATTGTTGAAATTCTCTTGAAGCTTTTAAAATTCTCTCCAGAATTTTCAAAATCCATGTCCACATGTTTACAATTTCACGTCAAAAATGGCTAAAATTCCAGTTGAAATTTTTTCAAAGTCCCTTAAAATTTTCCAATTTTTGTCCCAATTCTTCCCATTCCCATTGAAACTTTTCAAATCCCTCTCAAAATTGTTGAAATTCTCTTGAAGCTTTTAAAATTCTCTCTAGAATTTTCAAAATCCATGTCCACATGTTTACAATTTCACGTCATAAAATGGCTAAAATTCCAGTTGAAATGTTTTCAAAGTCCCTGAAGAATTTTCCAATTTTTGTCCCAATTCTTCCCATTCCCATTGAAACTTTTCAAATCCCTCTCAAAATTGTTGAAATTCTCTTGAAGCTTTTCAAATTCTCTCTAGAATTTTCAAAATCCATGTCCACATGTTTACAATTCCACGTCAAAAAATGGCTAAAATTCCAGTGGAAATTTTTTCAAAGTCCCTTCAAAATTTTCCAATTTTTGTCCCAATTCTTCCCATTCCCATTGAAACTTTTCAAATCCCTCTCAAAATTCTTGAAATTCTCTTGAAGCTTTTAAAATTCTCTCTAGAATTTTCAAAATCCATGTCCACATGTTTACAATTTCACGTCAAAAAATGGCTAAAATTCCAGTTGAAATTTTTTCAAAGTCCCTGAAAAATTTTCCAATTTTTGTCCCAATTCTTCCCATTCCCATTGAAACTTTTCAAATCCCTCTCAAAATTGTTGAAATTCTCTTGAAGCTCTTAAAATTCTCTCTAGAATTTTCAAAATCCATGTCCACATGTTTACAATTTCACGTCAAAAAATGGCTAAAATTCCAGTTGAAATGTTTTCAAAGTCCCTGAAAAATTTTCCAATTTTTGTCCCAATTCTTCCCATTCCCATTGAAACTTTTCAAATCCCTCTCAAAATTGTTGAAATTCTCTTGAAGCTTTTCAGATTCTCTCTAGAATTTTCAAAATCCATGTCCACATGTTTACAATTTCATGTCAAAAAATGGCTAAAATTCCAGTTGAAATTTTTTCAAAGTCCCTTAAAAATTTTCCAATTTTTGTCCTAATTCTTCCCATTCCCATTGAAACTTTTCAAATCCCTCTCAAAATTGTTGAAATTCTGTTGAAGCTTTTAAAATTCTCTCTAGAATTTTCAAAATCCATGTCCACAGGTTTACAATTTCACGTCAAAAAATGGCTAAAATTCCAGTTGAAATTTTTTCAAAGTCCCTTCAAAATTTTCCAATTTTTGTCCCAATTCTTCCCATTCCCATTGAAACTTTTCAAATCCCTCTCCAAATTGTTGAAATTCTCTTGAAGCTTTTAAAATTCTCTCTAGAATTTTCAAAATCCATGTCCACATGTTTACATATTCACGGAATAAAATGGCTAAAATTCCAGTTGAAATTTTTTCAAAGTCCCTTCAAAATTTTCCAATTTTTGTCCCAATTCTTCCCATTCCCATTGAAACTTTTCAAATCCCTCTCAAAATTGTTGAAATTCTCTTGAAGCTTTTAAAATTCTCTCTAGAATTTTCAAAATCCATGTCCACATGTTTACAATTTCACGTCAAAAAATGGCTAAAATTCCAGTTGAAATTTTTTCAAAGTCCCTTAAAAATTTTCCAATTTTTGTCCCAATTCTTCCCATTCCCATTGAAACTTTTCAAATCCCTCTCAAAATTGTTGAAATTCTCTTGAAGCTTTTAAAATTCTCTCTAGAATTTTCAAAATCCATGTCCACATGTTTACATATTCACGGAATAAAATGGCTAAAATTCCAGTTGAAATTTTTTCAAAGTCCCTTAAAAATTTTCCAATTTTTGTCCCAATTCTTCCCATTCCCATTGAAACTTTTCAAATCCCTCTCAAAATTGTTGAAATTCTCTTGAAGCTTTTCAAATTCTCTCTAGAATTTTCAAAATCCACGTCCACATGTTTACAATTTCATGTAAAAATATGGCTACAATTCCAGTTGAAATTTTTTCAAAGTCCCTTAAAAATTTTCCAATTTTGGTCCCAATTCTTCCCATTCCCATTGAAACTTTTCAAATCCCTCTCAAAATTGTTGAAATTCTCTTGAAGCTTTTCAAATTCTCTCTAGAATTTTCAAAATCCACGTCCACATGTTTACAATTTCACGTCAAAAAATGGCTAAAATTCCAGTTGAAATTTTTTCAAAGTCCCTTAAAAATTTTCCAATTTTGTCCCAATTCTTCCCATTCCCATTGAAACTTTTCAAATCCCTCTCAAAATTGTTGAAATTCTCTTGAAGGTTTTAAAATTCTCTCTAGAATTTTCAAAATCCATGTCCACAGGTTTACAATTTCACGTCAAAAAATGGCTAAAATTCCAGTTGAAAAGTTTTCAAAGTCCCTTCAAAATTTTCCAATTTTTGTCCCAATTCTTCCCATTCCCATTGAACTTTTCAAATCCCTCTCCAAATTGTTGAAATTCTCTTGAAGCTTTTAAAATTCTCTCTAGAATTTTCAAAATCCATGTCCACATGTTTACAATTTCACGTCAAAAAATGGCTAAAATTCCAGTTGAAATGTTTTCAAAGTCCCTGAAAAATTTTCCAATTTTTGTCCCAATTCTTCCCATTCCCATTGAAACTTTTCAAATCCCTCTCAAAATTGTTGAAATTCTCTTGAAGCTTTTCAAATTCTCTCTAGAATTTTCAAAATCCATGTCCACATGTTTACAATTTCATGTCAAAAAATGGCTAAAATTCCAGTTGAAATTTTTTCTAAGTCCCTTAAAAATTTTCCAATTTTTGTCCTAATTCTTCCCATTCCCTTTGAAACTTTTCAAATCCCTCTCAAAATTGTTGAAATTCTGTTGAAGCTTTTAAAATTCTCTCTAGAATTTTCAAAATCCATGTCCACAGGTTTACAATTTCACGTCAAAAAATGGCTAAAATTCCAGTTGAAATTTTTTCAAAGTCCCTTAAAAATTTTCCAATTTTTGTCCCAATTCTTCCCATTCCCATTGAAACTTTTCAAATCCCTCTCAAAATTGTTGAAATTCTCTTGAAGCTTTTAAAATTCTCTCCAGAATTTTCAAAATCCATGTCCACATGTTTACATATTCACGGAATAAAATGGCTAAAATTCCAGTTGAAATTTTTTCAAAGTCCCTTCAAAATTTTCCAATTTTTGTCCCAATTCTTCCCATTCCCATTGAAACTTTTCAAATCCCTCTCAAAATTGTTGAAATTCTCTTGAAGCTTTTAAAATTCTCTCTAGAATTTTCAAAATCCACGTCCACATGTTTACAATTTCATGTAAAAAAATGGCTAAATTTCCAGTTGAAATTTTTTCAAAGTCCCTTCAAAATTTTCCGATTTTTGTCCCAATTCTTCCCATTCCCATTGAAACTTTTCAAATCCCTCTCAAAATTGTTGAAACTCTCTTGAAGCTTTTAAAATTCTCTCTAGAATTTTCAAAATCCACGTCCACATGTTTACAATTTCACGTCAAAAAATGGCTAAAATTCCAGTTGAAATGTTTTCAAAGTCCCTGAAAAATTTTCCAATTTTTGTCCCAATTCTTCCCATTCCCATTGAAACTTTTCAAATCCCTCTCCAAATTGTTGAAATTCTCTTGAAGCTTTTAAAATTCTCTCCAGAATTTTCAAAATCCATGTCCACATGTTTACAATTTCACGTCAAAAAATGGCTAAAATTCCAGTTGAAATGTTTTCAAAGTCCCTTAAAAATTTTCCAATTTTTGTCCCAATTCTTCCCATTCCCATTGAAACTTTTCAAATCCCTCTCAAAATTGTTGAAATTCTCTTGAAGCTTTTAAAATTCTCTCTAGAATTTTCAAAATCCACGTCCACATGTTTACAATTTCATGTAAAAAAATGGCTAAAATTCCAGTTGAAATTTTTTCAAAGTCCCTTAAAAATTTTCCAATTTTTGTCCCAATTCTTCCCATTCCCATTGAAACTTTTCAAATCCCTCTCAAAATTGTTGAAATTCTCTTGAAGCTTTTAAAATTCTCTCTAGAATTTTCAAAATCCATGTCCACTTGTTTACATATTCACGGAATAAAATGGCTAAAATTCCAGTTGAAATTTTTTCAAAGTCCCTTAAAAATTTTCCAATTTTTGTCCCAATTCTTCCCATTCCCATTGAAACTTTTCAAATCCCTCTCAAAATTGTTGAAATTCTCTTGAAGCTTTTAAAATTCTCTCCAGAATTTTCAAAATCCATGTCCACATGTTTACATATTCACGGAATAAAATGGCTAAAATTCCAGTTGAAATTTTTTCAAAGTCCCTTCAAAATTTTCCAATTTTTGTCCCAATTCTTCCCATTCCCATTGAAACTTTTCAAATCCCTCTCAAAATTGTTGAAATTCTCTTGAAGCTTTTAAAATTCTCTCTAGAATTTTCAAAATCCACGTCCACATGTTTACAATTTCATGTAAAAAAATGGCTAAATTTCCAGTTGAAATTTTTTCAAAGTCCCTTCAAAATTTTCCGATTTTTGTCCCAATTCTTCCCATTCCCATTGAAACTTTTCAAATCCCTCTCAAAATTGTTGAAACTCTCTTGAAGCTTTTAAAATTCTCTCTAGAATTTTCAAAATCCACGTCCACATGTTTACAATTTCACGTCAAAAAATGGCTAAAATTCCAGTTGAAATGTTTTCAAAGTCCCTGAAAAATTTTCCAATTTTTGTCCCAATTCTTCCCATTCCCATTGAAACTTTTCAAATCCCTCTCCAAATTGTTGAAATTCTCTTGAAGCTTTTAAAATTCTCTCCAGAATTTTCAAAATCCATGTCCACATGTTTACATATTCACGGAATAAAATGGCTAAAATTCCAGTTGAAATTTTTTCAAAGTCCCTTCAAAATTTTCCAATTTTTGTCCCAATTCTTCCCATTCCCATTGAAACTTTTCAAATCCCTCTCAAAATTGTTGAAATTCTCTTGAAGCTTTTAAAATTCTCTCTAGAATTTTCAAAATCCACGTCCACATGTTTACAATTTCATGTAAAAAAATGGCTAAATTTCCAGTTGAAATTTTTTCAAAGTCCCTTCAAAATTTTCCGATTTTTGTCCCAATTCTTCCCATTCCCATTGAAACTTTTCAAATCCCTCTCAAAATTGTTGAAACTCTCTTGAAGCTTTTAAAATTCTCTCTAGAATTTTCAAAATCCACGTCCACATGTTTACAATTTCACGTCAAAAAATGGCTAAAATTCCAGTTGAAATGTTTTCAAAGTCCCTGAAAAATTTTCCAATTTTTGTCCCAATTCTTCCCATTCCCATTGAAACTTTTCAAATCCCTCTCCAAATTGTTGAAATTCTCTTGAAGCTTTTAAAATTCTCTCCAGAATTTTCAAAATCCATGTCCACATGTTTACAATTTCACGTCAAAAAATGGCTAAAATTCCAGTTGAAATGTTTTCAAAGTCCCTTAAAAATTTTCCAATTTTTGTCCCAATTCTTCCCATTCCCATTGAAACTTTTCAAATCCCTCTCAAAATTGTTGAAATTCTCTTGAAGCTTTTAAAATTCTCTCTAGAATTTTCAAAATCCACGTCCACATGTTTACAATTTCATGTAAAAAAATGGCTAAAATTCCAGTTGAAATTTTTTCAAAGTCCCTTAAAAATTTTCCAATTTTTGTCCCAATTCTTCCCATTCCCATTGAAACTTTTCAAATCCCTCTCAAAATTGTTGAAATTCTCTTGAAGCTTTTAAAATTCTCTCTAGAATTTTCAAAATCCATGTCCACTTGTTTACATATTCACGGAATAAAATGGCTAAAATTCCAGTTGAAATTTTTTCAAAGTCCCTTAAAAATTTTCCAATTTTTGTCCCAATTCTTCCCATTCCCATTGAAACTTTTCAAATCCCTCTCAAAATTGTTGAAATTCTGTTGAAGCTTTTAAAATTCTCTCTAGAATTTTCAAAATCCACGTCCACATGTTTACAATTTCATGTAAAAAAATGGCTAAATTTCCAGTTGAAATGTTTTCAAAGTCCCTTCAAAATTTTCCAATTTTTGTCCCAATTCTTCCCATTCCCATTGAAACTTTTCAAATCCCTCTCAAAATTGTTGAAATTCTCTTGAAGCTTTTAAAATTCTCTCTAGAATTTTCAAAATCCATGTCCACATGTTTACAATTTCACGTCAAAAAATGGCTAAAATTCCAGTTGAAATTTTTTCAAAGTCCCTGAAAAATTTTCCAATTTTTGTCCCAGTTCTTCCCATTCCCATTGAAACTTTTCAAATCCCTCTCAAAATTGTTGAAATTCTCTTGAAGCTTTTAAAATTCTCTCTAGAATTTTCAAAATCCATGTCCACATGTTTACAATTTCACGTCAAAAAATGGCTAAAATTCCAGTTGAAATTTTTTCAAAGTCCCTGAAAAATTTTCCAATTTTTGTCCCAATTCTTCCCATTCCCATTGAAACTTTTCAAATCCCTCTCAAAATTGTTGAAATTCTCTTGAAGCTTTTAAAATTCTCTCTAGAATTTTCAAAATCCATGTCCACATGTTTACAATTTCACGTCAAAAAATGGCTAAAATTCCAGTTGAAATGTTTTCAAAGTCCCTTCAAAATTTTCCAATTTTTGTCCCAATTCTTCCCATTCCCATTGAAACTTTTCAAATCCCTCTCAAAATTGTTGAAATTCTCTTGAAGCTTTTCAAATTCTCTCTAGAATTTTCAAAATCCATGTCCACATGTACAATTTCACGTCAAAAAATGGCTAAAATTCCAGTTGAAATTTTTTCAAAGTCCCTTAAAAATTTTCCAATTTTTGTCCCAATTCTTCCCATTCCCATTGAAACTTTTCAAATCCCTCTCAAAATTGTTGAAATTCTCTTGAAGCTTTTAAAATTCTCTCCAGAATTTTCAAAATCCATGTCCACATGTTTACAATTTCACGTCAAAAATGGCTAAAATTCCAGTTGAAATTTTTTCAAAGTCCCTTAAAAATTTTCCAATTTTTGTCCCAATTCTTCCCATTCCCATTGAAACTTTTCAAATCCCTCTCAAAATTGTTGAAATTCTCTTGAAGCTTTTAAAATTCTCTCTAGAATTTTCAAAATCCATGTCCACATGTTTACAATTTCTCATCAAAAAATGGCTAAAATTCCAGTTGAAATTTTTTCAAAGTCCCTTAAAAATTTTCCAATTTTTGTCCCAATTCTTCCCATTCCCATTGAAACTTTTCAAATCCCTCTCCAAATTGTTGAAATTCTCTTGAAGCTTTTAAAATTCTCTCTAGAATTTTCAAAATCCATGTCCACATGTTTACAATTTCACGTCATAAAATGGCTAAAATTCCAGTTGAAATGTTTTCAAAGTCCCTGAAGAATTTTCCAATTTTTGTCCCAATTCTTCCCATTCCCATTGAAACTTTTCAAATCCCTCTCAAAATTGTTGAAATTCTCTTGAAGCTTTTCAAATTCTCTCTAGAATTTTCAAAATCCATGTCCACATGTTTACAATTTCACGTCAAAAAATGTCTAAAATTCCAGTTGAAATTTTTTCAAAGTCCCTTCAAAATTTTCCAATTTTTGTCCCAATTCTTCCCATTCCCATTGAAACTTTTCAAATCCCTCTCAAAATTCTTGAAATTCTCTTGAAGCTTTTAAAATTCTCTCTAGAATTTTCAAAATCCATGTCCACATGTTTACAATTTCACGTCAAAAAATGGCTAAAATTCCAGTTGAAATTTTTTCAAAGTCCCTGAAAAATTTTCCAATTTTTGTCCCAATTCTTCCCATTCCCATTGAAACTTTTCAAATCCCTCTCAAAATTGTTGATATTCTCTTGAAGCTCTTAAAATTCTCTCTAGAATTTTCAAAATCCATGTCCACATGTTTACAATTTCACGTCAAAAAATGGCTAAAATTCCAGTTGAAATGTTTTCAAAGTCCCTGAAAAATTTTCCAATTTTTGTCCCAATTCTTCCCATTCCCATTGAAACTTTTCAAATCCCTCTCAAAATTGTTGAAATTCTCTTGAAGCTTTTAAAATTCTCTCTAGAATTTTCAAAATCCATGTCCACAGGTTTACAATTTCACGTCAAAAAATGGCTAAAATTCCAGTTGAAATTTTTTCAAAGTCCCTTCAAAATTTTCCAATTTTTGTCCCAATTCTTCCCATTCCCATTGAAACTTTTCAAATCCCTCTCCAAATTGTTGAAATTCTCTTGAAGCTTTTAAAATTCTCTCTAGAATTTTCAAAATCCATGTCCACATGTTTACATATTCACGGAATAAAATGGCTAAAATTCCAGTTGAAATTTTTTCAAAGTCCCTTCAAAATTTTCCAATTTTTGTCCCAATTCTTCCCATTCCCATTGAAACTTTTCAAATCCCTCTCAAAATTGTTGAAATTCTCTTGAAGCTTTTAAAATTCTCTCTAGAATTTTCAAAATCCATGTCCACATGTTTACAATTTCACGTCAAAAAATGGCTAAAATTCCAGTTGAAATTTTTTCAAAGTCCCTGAAAAATTTTCCAATTTTTGTCCCAATTCTTCCCATTCCCATTGAAACTTTTCAAATCCCTCTCAAAATTGTTGAAATTCTCTTGAAGCTTTTAAAATTCTCTCCAGAATTTTCAAAATCCATGTCCACATGTTTACATATTCACGGAATAAAATGGCTAAAATTCCAGTTGAAATTTTTTCAAAGTCCCTTCAAAATTTTCCAATTTTTGTCCCAATTCTTCCCATTCCCATTGAAACTTTTCAAATCCCTCTCAAAATTGTTGAAATTCTGTTGAAGCTTTTAAAATTCTCTCTAGAATTTTCAAAATCCACGTCCACATGTTTACAATTTCATGTAAAAAAATGGCTAAATTTCCAGTTGAAATGTTTTCAAAGTCCCTTAAAAATTTTCCAATTTTTGTCCCAATTCTTCCCATTCCCATTGAAACTTTTCAAATCCCTCTCAAAATTGTTGAAATTCTCTTGAAGCTTTTAAAATTCTCTCTAGAATTTTCAAAATCCATGTCCACAGGTTTACAATTTCACGTCAAAAAATGGCTAAAATTCCAGTTGAAATTTTTTCAAAGTCCCTGAAAAATTTTCCAATTTTTGTCCCAATTCTTCCCATTCCCATTGAAACTTTTCAAATCCCTCTCAAAATTGTTGAAATTCTCTTGAAGCTTTTAAAATTCTCTCCAGAATTTTCAAAATCCATGTCCACATGTTTACAATTTCACGTCAAAAATGGCTAAAATTCCAGTTGAAATTTTTTCAAAGTCCCTTAAAAATTTTCCAATTTTTGTCCCAATTCTTCCCATTCCCATTGAAACTTTTCAAATCCCTCTCAAAATTGTTGAAATTCTCTTGAAGCTTTTAAAATTCTCTCTAGAATTTTCAAAATCCATGTCCACATGTTTACAATTTCTCATCAAAAAATGGCTAAAATTCCAGTTGAAATTTTTTCAAAGTCCCTTAAAAATTTTCCAATTTTTGTCCCAATTCTTCCCATTCCCATTGAAACTTTTCAAATCCCTCTCAAAATTCTTGAAATTCTCTTGAAGCTTTTAAAATTCTCTCCAGAATTTTCAAAATCCATGTCCACATGTTTACAATTTCACGTCATAAAATGGCTAAAATTCCAGTTGAAATTTTTTCAAAGTCCCTTAAAAATTTTCCAATTTTTGTCCCAATTCTTACCATTCCCATTGAAACTTTTCAAATCCCTCTCCAAATTGTTGAAATTCTCTTGAAGCTTTTCAAATTCTCTCTAGAATTTTCAAAATCCATGTCCACATGTTTACAATTTCACGTCAAAAAATGGCTAAAATTCCAGTTGAAATTTTTTCAAAGTCCCTTCAAAATTTTCCAATTTTTGTCCCAATTCTTCCCATTCCCATTGAAACTTTTCAAATCCCTCTCAAAATTCTTGAAATTCTCTTGAAGCTTTTAAAATTCTCTCTAGAATTTTCAAAATCCATGTCCACATGTTTACAATTTCACGTCAAAATGGCTAAAATTCCAGTTGAAATTTTTTCAAAGTCCCTGAAAAATTTTCCAATTTTTGTCCCAATTCTTCCCATTCCTATTGAAACTTTTCAAATCCCTCTCAAAATTGTTGAAAGTCTGTTGAAACTTTTAAAATTCTCTCTAGAATTTTCAAAATCCATGTCCACATGTTTACAATTTCACGTCAAAATTGCTAAAATTCCACTTGAAATTTTTTCAAAGTCCCTTAAAAATTTTCCAACCTTTGTCCCAATTCTTCCCATTCCCATTGAAGCTTTTCAAATCCCTCTCCAAATTGTTGAAATTCTGTTGAAGCTTTTAAAATTCTCTCTAGAATTTTCAAAATCCACGTCAACATGTTTACAATTTCACGTGAAAATTGCTAAAATTCCAGTTGAAAATTTTTCAAAGTCCCTTAAAAATTTTCCAGTTTTGGTCCCAATTCTTTTCATTCCCATTGAAACTTTTCAAATCCCTCTCAAAATTGTTGAAATTCTCTTGAAGCTTTTAAAATTCTCTCTAGAATTTTCAAAATCCATGTCCACATGTTTACAATTTCACGTCAAAAAATGGTTAAAATTCCAGTTGAAATTTTTTCAAAGTCCCTGAAAAATTTTCCAATTTTTGTCCCAGTTCTTCCCATTCCCATTGAAACTTTTCAAATCCCTCTCAAAATTGTTGAAATTCTCTTGAAGCTTTTAAAATTCTCTCTAGAATTTTCAAAATCCATGTCCACATGTTTACAATTTCACGTCAAAAAATGGCTAAAATTCCAGTTGAAATGTTTTCAAAGTCCCTTCAAAATTTTCCAATTTTTGTCCCAATTCTTCCCATTCCCATTGAAACTTTTCAAATCCCTCTCCAAATTGTTGAAATTCTCTTGAAGCTTTTAAAATTCTCTCTAGAATTTTCAAAATCCATGTCCACATGTTTACAATTTCACGTAAAAAAATGGCTAAAATTCCAGTTGAAATTTTTTCAAAGTCCCTTAAAAATTTTCCAATTTTTGTCCCAATTCTTCCCATTCCCATTGAAACTTTTCAAATCCCTCTCAAAATTGTTGAAATTCTCTTGAAGCTTTTAAAATTCTCTCTAGAATTTTCAAAATCCATGTCCACATGTTTACAATTTCACGTCAAAAAATGGCTAAAATTCCAGTTGAAATTTTTTCAAAGTCCCTGAAAAATTTTCCAATTTTTGTCCCAATTCTTCCCATTCCCATTGAAACTTTTCAAATCCCTCTCAAAATTGTTGAAATTCTCTTGAAGCTTTTAAAATTCTCTCTAGAATTTTCAAAATCCATGTCCACATGTTTACAATTTCACGTCAAAAAATGGCTAAAATTCCAGTTGAAATTTTTTCAAAGTCCCTTAAAAATTTTCCAATTTTTGTCCCAATTCTTCCCATTCCCATTGAAACTTTTCAAATCCCTCTCCAAATTGTTGAAATTCTCTTGAAGCTTTTAAAATTCTCTCTAGAATTTTCAAAATCCATGTCCACATGTTTACAATTTCACGTCAAAAAATGGCTAAAATTCCAGTTGAAATTTTTTCAAAGTCCCTGAAAAATTTTCCAATTTTTGTCCCAATTCTTCCCATTCCCATTGAAACTTTTCAAATCCCTCTCCAAATTGTTGAAATTCTCTTGAAGCTTTTAAAATTCTCTCCAGAATTTTCAAAATCCATGTCCACATGTTTACAATTTCTCGTCAAAAAATGGCTAAAATTCCAGTTGAAATGTTTTCAAAGTCCCTTAAAAATTTTCCAATTTTTGTCCCAATTCTTCCCATTCCCATTGAAACTTTTCAAATCCCTCTCCAAATTGTTGAAATTCTCTTGAAGCTTTTAAAATTCTCTCCAGAATTTTCAAAATCCATGTCCACATGTTTACAATTTCACGTCAAAAAATGGCTAAAATTCCAGTGGAAATTTTTTCAAAGTCCCTTCAAAATTTTCCAATTTTTGTCCCAATTCTTCCCATTCCCATTGAAACTTTTCAAATCCCTCTCAAAATTGTTGAAATTCTCTTGAAGCTTTTAAAATTCTCTCTAGAATTTTCAAAATCTATGTCCACATGTTTACAATTTCTCGTCAAAAAATGGCTAAAATTCCAGTGGAAATTTTTTCAAAGTCCCTTCAAAATTTTCCAATTTTTGTCCCAATTCTTCCCATTCCCATTGAAACTTTTCAAATCCCTCTCAAAATTGTTGACATTCTCTTGAAGCTTTTAAAATTCTCTCCAGAATTTTCAAAATCCATGTCCACATGTTTACAATTTCACGTCAAAAAATGGCTAAAATTCCAGTTGAAATGTTTTCAAAGTCCCTTCAAAATTTTCCAATTTTTGTCCCAATTCTTCCCATTCCCATTGAAACTTTTCAAATCCCTCTCAAAATTGTTGAAATTCTCTTGAAGCTTTTAAAATTCTCTCTAGAATTTTCAAAATCCATGTCCACAGGTTTACAATTTCACGTCAAAAAATGGCTAAAATTCCAGTTGAAATTTTTTCAAAGTCCCTGAAAAATTTTCCAATTTTTGTCCCAATTCTTCCCATTCCCATTGAAACTTTTCAAATCCCTCTCAAAATTGTTGAAATTCTCTTGAAGCTTTTAAAATTCTCTCCAGAATTTTCAAAATCCATGTCCACATGTTTACAATTTCACGTAAAAAATGGCTAAAATTCCAGTTGAAATTTTTTCAAAGTCCCTTCAAAATTTTCTAATTTTTGTCCCAATTCTTCCCATTAACATTGAAACTTTTCAAATCCCTCTCAAAACTGTTGAAATTCTCTTGAAGCTTTTAAAATTCTCTCTAGAATTTTCAAAATCCACGTCCACATGTTTACAATTTCATGTAAAAAAATGGCTAAAATTCCAGTTGAAATTTTTTCAAAGTCCCTTCAAAATTTTCCAATTTTTGTCCCAATTCTTCCCATTCCCATTGAAACTTTTCAAATCCCTCTCAAAATTCTTGAAATTCTCTTGAAGCTTTTAAAATTCTCTCTAGAATTTTCAAAATCCATGTCCACATGTTTACAATTTCACGTCAAAAAATGGCTAAAATTCCAGTTGAAATTTTTTCAAAGTCCCTTAAAAATTTTCCAATTTTTGTCCCAATTCTTCCCATTCCCATTGAAACTTTTCAAATCCCTCTCCAAATTGTTGAAATTCTCTTGAAGCTTTTAAAATTCTCTCTAGAATTTTCAAAATCCATGTCCACATGTTTACAATTTCACGTCAAAAAATGGCTAAAATTCCAGTTGAAATTTTTTCAAAGTCCCTTAAAAATTTTCCAATTTTTGTCCCAATTCTTCCCATTCCCATTGAAACTTTTCAAATCCCTCTCAAAATTGTTGAAATTCTCTTGAAGCTTTTAAAATTCTCTCTAGAATTTTCAAAATCCATGTCCACATGTTTACAATTTCACGTCAAAAAATGGCTAAAATTCCAGTTGAAATTTTTTCAAAGTCCCCGAAAAATTTTCCAATTTTTCTCCCAATTCTTCCCATTCCCATTGAAACTTTTCAAATCCCTCTCCAAATTGTTGAAATTCTCTTGAAGCTTTTAAAATTCTCTCCAGAATTTTCAAAATCCATGTCCACATGTTTACAATTTCACGTCAAAAATGGCTAAAATTCCAGTTGAAATTTTTTCAAAGTCCCTTAAAAATTTTCCAATTTTTGTCCCAATTCTTCCCATTCCCATTGAAACTTTTCAAATCCCTCTCCAAATTGTTGAAATTCTCTTGAAGCTTTTAAAATTCTCTCTAGAATTTTCAAAATCCACGTCCACATGTTTACAATTTCATGTAAAAAAATGGCTAAAATTCCAGTTGAAATTTTTTCAAAGTCCCTGAAAAATTTTCCAATTTTTGTCCCAATTCTTCCCATTCCCATTGAAACTTTTCAAATCCCTCTCAAAATTGTTGAAATTCTCTTGAAGCTTTTCAAATTCTCTCTAGAATTTTCAAAATCCATGTCCACATGTTTACAATTTCACGTCAAAAAATGGCTAAAATTCCAGTTGAAATGTTTTCAAAGTCCCTTAAAAATTTTCCAATTTTTGTCCCAATTCTTCCCATTCCCATTGAAACTTTTCAAATCCCTCTCCAAATTGTTGAAATTCTCTTGAAGCTTTTAAAATTCTCTCCAGAATTTTCAAAATCCATGTCCACATGTTTACAATTTCAAGTCAAAAAATGGCTAAAATTCCAGTTGAAATTTTTTCAAAGTCCCCGAAAAATTTTCCAATTTTTCTCCCAATTCTTCCCATTCCCATTGAAACTTTTCAAATCCCTCTCAAAATTGTTGAAATTCTCTTGAAGCTTTTAAAATTCTCTCTAGAATTTTCAAAATCCATGTCCACATGTTTACAATTTCACGTCAAAAAATGGCTAAAATTCCAGTTGAAATTTTTTCAAAGTCCCCGAAAAATTTTCCAATTTTTCTCCCAATTCTTCCCATTCCCATTGAAACTTTTCAAATCCCTCTCCAAATTGTTGAAATTCTCTTGAAGCTTTTAAAATTCTCTCCAGAATTTTCAAAATCCATGTCCACATGTTTACAATTTCACGTAAAAAATGGCTAAAATTCCAGTTGAAATTTTTTCAAAGTCCCTTAAAAATTTTCCAATTTTTGTCCCAATTCTTCCCATTCCCATTGAAACTTTTCAAATCCCTCTCCAAATTGTTGAAATTCTCTTGAAGCTTTTAAAATTCTCTCTAGAATTTTCAAAATCCACGTCCACATGTTTACAATTTCATGTAAAATATGGCTAAAATTCCAGTTGAAATTTTTTCAAAGTCCCTTAAAAATTTTCCAATTTTGGTCCCAATTCTTCCCATTCCCATTGAAACTTTTCAAATCCCTCTCAAAATTGTTGAAATTCTCTTGAAGCTTTTAAAATTCTCTCTAGAATTTTCAAAATCCACGTCCACATGTTTACAATTTCACGTCAAAAAATGGCTAAAATTCCAGTTGAAATGTTTTCAAAGTCCCTTAAAAATTTTCCAATTTTTGTCCCAATTCTTCCCATTCCCATTGAAACTTTTCAAATCCCTCTCCAAATTGTTGAAATTCTCTTGAAGCTTTTAAAATTCTCTCCAGAATTTTCAAAATCCATGTCCACATGTTTACAATTTCACGTCAAAAAATGGCTAAAATTCCAGTTGAAATTTTTTCAAAGTCCCTTCAAAATTTTCCAATTTTTGTCCCAATTCTTCCCATTCCCATTGAAACTTTTCAAATCCCTCTCAAAATTGTTGAAATTCTCTTGAAGCTTTTAAAATTCTCTCTAGAATTTTCAAAATCCATGTCCACATGTTTACAATTTCAAGTCAAAAAATGGCTAAAATTCCAGTTGAAATTTTTTCAAAGTCCCCGAAAAATTTTCCAATTTTTCTCCCAATTCTTCCCATTCCCATTGAAACTTTTCAAATCCCTCTCAAAATTGTTGAAATTCTCTTGAAGCTTTTCAAATTCTCTCTAGAATTTTCAAAATCCATGTCCACATGTTTACAATTTCATGTAAAAAAATGGCTAAAATTCCAGTTGAAATTTTTTCAAAGTCCCTTAAAAATTTTCCAATTTTGGTCCCAATTCTTCCCATTCCCATTGAAACTTTTCAAATCCCTCTCAAAATTGTTGAAATTCTCTTGAAGCTTTTAAAATTCTCTCTAGAATTTTCAAAATCCACGTCCACATGTTTACAATTTCACGTCAAAAAATGGCTAAAATTCCAGTTGAAATGTTTTCAAAGTCCCTTAAAAATTTTCCAATTTTTGTCCCAATTCTTCCCATTCCCATTGAAACTTTTCAAATCCCTCTCAAAATTGTTGAAATTCTCTTGAAGCTTTTAAAATTCTCTCTAGAATTTTCAAAATCCATGTCCACATGTTTACAATTTCACGTCAAAAAATGGCTAAAATTCCAGTTGAAATTTTTCAAAGTCCCTTAAAAATTTTCCAATTTTTGTCCCAATTCTTCCCATTCCCATTGAAACTTTTCAAATCCCTCTCCAAATTGTTGAAATTCTCTTGAAGCTTTTAAAATTCTCTCCAGAATTTTCAAAATCCATGTCCACATGTTTACAATTTCACGTCAAAAAATGGCTAAAATTCCAGTTGAAATTTTTTCAAAGTCCCTTAAAAATTTTCCAATTTTTGTCCCAATTCTTCCCATTCCCATTGAAACTTTTCAAATCCCTCTCAAAATTGTTGAAATTCTCTTGAAGCTTTTAAAATTCTCTCCAGAATTTTCAAAATCCATGTCCACATGTTTACAATTTCACGTCAAAAAATGGCTAAAATTCCAGTGGAAATTTTTTCAAAGTCCCTGAAAAATTTTCCAATTTTTGTCCCAATTCTTCCCATTCCCATTGAAACTTTTCAAATCCCTCTCCAAATTGTTGAAATTCTCTTGAAGCTTTTAAAATTCTCTCTAGAATTTTCAAAATCCATGTCCACATGTTTACAATTTCACGTCAAAAAATGGCTAAAATTCCAGTTGAAATTTTTCAAAGTCCCCGAAAAATTTTCCAATTTTTCTCCCAATTCTTCCCATTCCCATTGAAACTTTTCAAATCCCTCTCAAAATTGTTGAAATTCTCTTGAAGCTTTTAAAATTCTCTCTAGAATTTTCAAAATCCATGTCCACATGTTTACAATTTCACGTCAAAAAATGGCTAAAATTCCAGTTGAAATGTTTTCAAAGTCCCTGAAAAATTTTCCAATTTTTGTCCCAATTCTTCCCATTCCCATTGAAACTTTTCAAATCCCTCTAAAAATTGTTGAAATTCTCTTGAAGCTTTTCAAATTCTCTCCAGAATTTTCAAAATCCATGTCCACATGTTTACAATTTCACGTAAAAAATGGCTAAAATTCCAGTTGAAATTTTTTCAAAGTCCCTTCAAAATTTTCCAATTTTTGTCCCAATTCTTCCCATTCCCATTGAAACTTTTCAAATCCCTCTCAAAATTGTTGAAATTCTCTTGAAGCTTTTAAAATTCTCTCTAGAATTTTCAAAATCCATGTCCACATGTTTACAATTTCACGTCAAAAAATGGCTAAAATTCCAGTTGAAATTTTTTCAAAGTCCCCGAAAAATTTTCCAATTTTTCTCCCAATTCTTCCCATTCCCATTGAAACTTTTCAAATCCCTCTCCAAATTGTTGAAATTCTCTTGAAGCTTTTAAAATTCTCTCCAGAATTTTCAAAATCCATGTCCACATGTTTACAATTTCACGTAAAAAATGGCTAAAATTCCAGTTGAAATTTTTTCAAAGTCCCTTAAAAATTTTCCAATTTTTGTCCCAATTCTTCCCATTCCCATTGAAACTTTTCAAATCCCTCTCCAAATTGTTGAAATTCTCTTGAAGCTTTTAAAATTCTCTCTAGAATTTTCAAAATCCACGTCCACATGTTTACAATTTCATGTAAAAAAATGGCTAAAATTCCAGTTGAAATTTTTTCAAAGTCCCTTAAAAATTTTCCAATTTTGGTCCCAATTCTTCCCATTCCCATTGAAACTTTTCAAATCCCTCTCAAAATTGTTGAAATTCTCTTGAAGCTTTTAAAATTCTCTCTAGAATTTTCAAAATCCACGTCCACATGTTTACAATTTCACGTCAAAAAATGGCTAAAATTCCAGTTGAAATGTTTTCAAAGTCCCTTAAAAATTTTCCAATTTTTGTCCCAATTCTTCCCATTCCCATTGAAACTTTTCAAATCCCTCTCCAAATTGTTGAAATTCTCTTGAAGCTTTTAAAATTCTCTCCAGAATTTTCAAAATCCATGTCCACATGTTTACAATTTCATGTCAAAAAATGGCTACAATTCCAGTTGAAATTTTTTCAAAGTCCCTTCAAAATTTTCCAATTTTTGTCCCAATTCTTCCCATTCCCATTGAAACTTTTCAAATCCCTCTCAAAATTGTTGAAATTCTCTTGAAGCTTTTAAAATTCTCTCTAGAATTTTCAAAATCCATGTCCACATGTTTACAATTTCAAGTCAAAAAATGGCTAAAATTCCAGTTGAAATTTTTTCAAAGTCCCCGAAAAATTTTCCAATTTTTCTCCCAATTCTTCCCATTCCCATTGAAACTTTTCAAATCCCTCTCAAAATTGTTGAAATTCTCTTGAAGCTTTTCAAATTCTCTCTAGAATTTTCAAAATCCATGTCCACATGTTTACAATTTCATGTAAAAAAATGGCTAAAATTCCAGTTGAAATTTTTTCAAAGTCCCTTAAAAATTTTCCAATTTTGGTCCCAATTCTTCCCATTCCCATTGAAACTTTTCAAATCCCTCTCCAAATTGTTGAAATTCTCTTGAAGCTTTTAAAATTCTCTCTAGAATTTTCAAAATCCACGTCCACATGTTTACAATTTCACGTCAAAAAATGGCTAAAATTCCAGTTGAAATGTTTTCAAAGTCCCTTAAAAATTTTCCAATTTTTGTCCCAATTCTTCCCATTCCCATTGAAACTTTTCAAATCCCTCTAAAAATTGTTGAAATTCTCTTGAAGCTTTTAAAATTCTCTCCAGAATTTTCAAAATCCATGTCCACATGTTTACAATTTCACGTCAAAAAATGGCTAAAATTCCAGTTGAAATTTTTTCAAAGTCCCTTCAAAATTTTCCAATTTTTGTCCCAATTCTTCCCATTCCCATTGAAACTTTTCAAATCCCTCTCCAAATTGTTGAAATTCTCTTGAAGCTTTTAAAATTCTCTCCAGAATTTTCAAAATCCATGTCCACATGTTTACAATTTCACGTCAAAAAATGGCTAAAATTCCAGTTGAAATTTTTTCAAAGTCCCTTCAAAATTTTCCAATTTTTGTCCCAATTCTTCCCATTCCCATTGAAACTTTTCAAATCCCTCTCAAAATTGTTGAAATTCTCTTGAAGCTTTTAAAATTCTCTCCAGAATTTTCAAAATCCATGTCCACATGTTTACAATTTCACGTCAAAAAATGGCTAAAATTCCAGTGGAAATTTTTTCAAAGTCCCTGAAAAATTTTCCAATTTTTGTCCCAATTCTTCCCATTCCCATTGAAACTTTTCAAATCCCTCTCCAAATTGTTGAAATTCTCTTGAAGCTTTTAAAATTCTCTCTAGAATTTTCAAAATCCATGTCCACATGTTTACAATTTCACGTCAAAAAATGGCTAAAATTCCAGTTGAAATTTTTTCAAAGTCCCCGAAAAATTTTCCAATTTTTCTCCCAATTCTTCCCATTCCCATTGAAACTTTTCAAATCCCTCTCAAAATTGTTGAAATTCTCTTGAAGCTTTTAAAATTCTCTCTAGAATTTTCAAAATCCATGTCCACATGTTTACAATTTCACGTCAAAAAATGGCTAAAATTCCAGTTGAAATGTTTTCAAAGTCCCTGAAAAATTTTCCAATTTTTGTCCCAATTCTTCCCATTCCCATTGAAACTTTTCAAATCCCTCTAAAAATTGTTGAAATTCTCTTGAAGCTTTTCAAATTCTCTCCAGAATTTTCAAAATCCATGTCCACATGTTTACAATTTCACGTAAAAAATGGCTAAAATTCCAGTTGAAATTTTTTCAAAGTCCCTTCAAAATTTTCCAATTTTTGTCCCAATTCTTCCCATTCCCATTGAAACTTTTCAAATCCCTCTCAAAATTGTTGAAATTCTCTTGAAGCTTTTAAAATTCTCTCTAGAATTTTCAAAATCCACGTCCACATGTTTACAATTTCATGTAAAAAAATGGCTAAAATTCCAGTTGAAATTTTTTCAAAGTCCCTTAAAAATTTTCCAATTTTTGTCCCAATTCTTCCCATTCCCATTGAAACTTTTCAAATCCCTCTCAAAATTGTTGAAATTCTCTTGAAGCTTTTCAAATTCTCTCCAGAATTTTCAAAATCCATGTCCACATGTTTACAATTTCACGTCAAAAAATGGCTAAAATTCCAGTTGAAATTTTTTCAAAGTCCCTTCAAAATTTTCCAATTTTTGTCCCAATTCTTCCCATTCCCATTGAAACTTTTCAAATCCCTCTCAAAATTGTTGAAATTCTCTTGAAGCTTTTAAAATTCTCTCCAGAATTTTCAAAATCCATGTCCACATGTTTACAATTTCTCGTCAAAAAATGGCTAAAATTCCAGTTGAAATTTTTTCAAAGTCCCTTAAAAATTTTCCAATTTTTGTCCCAATTCTTCCCATTCCCATTGAAACTTTTCAAATCCCTCTCAAAATTGTTGAAATTCTCTTGAAGCTTTTAAAATTCTCTCTAGAATTTTCAAAATCCATGTCCACATGTTTACAATTTCACGTCAAAAAATGGCTAAAATTCCAGTTGAAATTTTTTCAAAGTCCCTTAAAAATTTTCCAATTTTTGTCCCAATTCTTCCCATTCCCATTGAAACTTTTCAAATCCCTCTCCAAATTGTTGAAATTCTCTTGAAGCTTTTAAAATTCTCTCCAGAATTTTCAAAATCCATGTCCACATGTTTACAATTTCACGTCAAAAAATGGCTAAAATTCCAGTTGAAATGTTTTCAAAGTCCCTTCAAAATTTTCCAATTTTTGTCCCAATTCTTCCCATTCCCATTGAAACTTTTCAAATCCCTCTCAAAATTGTTGAAATTCTCTTGAAGCTTTTAAAATTCTCTCCAGAATTTTCAAAATCCATGTCCACATGTTTACAATTTCACGTCAAAAAATGGCTACAATTCCAGTTGAAATGTTTTCAAAGTCCCTTAAAAATTTTCCAATTTTTGTCCCAATTCTTCCCATTCCCATTGAAACTTTTCAAATCCCTCTCAAAATTGTTGAAATTCTCTTGAAGCTTTTAAAATTCTCTCTAGAATTTTCAAAATCCATGTCCACATGTTTACAATTTCACGTCAAAAAATGGCTAAAATTCCAGTTGAAATTTTTTCAAAGTCCCTGAAAAATTTTCCAATTTTTGTCCCAATTCTTCCCATTCCCATTGAAACTTTTCAAATCCCTCTCCAAATTGTTGAAATTCTCTTGAAGCTTTTAAAATTCTCTCCAGAATTTTCAAAATCCATGTCCACATGTTTACAATTTCTCGTCAAAAAATGGCTAAAATTCCAGTTGAAATTTTTTCAAAGTCCCTTCAAAATTTTCCAATTTTTGTCCCAATTCTTCCCATTCCCATTGAAACTTTTCAAATCCCTCTCCATATTATTGAAATTCTCTTGAAGCTTTTAAAATTCTCTCCAGAATTTTCAAAATCCATGTCCACATGTTTACAATTTCACGTCAAAAAATGGCTAAAATTCCAGTGGAAATTTTTTCAAAGTCCCTTAAAAATTTTCCAATTTTTGTCCCAATTCTTCCCATTCCCATTGAAACTTTTCAAATCCCTCTCAAAATTGTTGAAATTCTCTTGAAGCTTTTAAAATTCTCTCTAGAATTTTCAAAATCCATGTCCACATGTTTACAATTTCACGTCAAAAAATGGCTAAAATTCCAGTTGAAATGTTTTCAAAGTCCCTGAAAAATTTTCCAGTTTTTATCCCAATTCTTCCCATTCCCATTGAAACTTTTCAAATCCCTCTAAAAATTGTTGAAATTCTCTTGAAGCTTTTAAAATTCTCTCCAGAATTTTCAAAATCCATGTCCACATGTTTACAATTTCACGTCAAAAAATGGCTAAAATTCCAGTTGAAATTTTTTCAAAGTCCCTTAAAAATTTTCCAATTTTTGTCCCAATTCTTCCCATTCCCATTGAAACTTTTCAAATCCCTCTCAAAATTGTTGAAATTCTCTTGAAGCTTTTAAAATTCTCTCTAGAATTTTCAAAATCCACGTCCACATGTTTACAATTTCATGTAAAAAAATGGCTAAAATTCCAGTTGAAATTTTTTCAAAGTCCCTTAAAAATTTTCCAATTTTGGTCCCAATTCTTCCCATTCCCATTGAAACTTTTCAAATCCCTCTCAAAATTGTTGAAATTCTGTTGAAGCTTTTAAAATTCTCTCTAGAATTTTCAAAATCCACGTCCACATGTTTACAATTTCACGTCAAAAAATGGCTAAAATTCCAGTTGAAATGTTTTCAAAGTCCCTTAAAAATTTTCCAATTTTTGTCCCAATTCTTCCCATTCCCATTGAAACTTTTCAAATCCCTCTCCAAATTGTTGAAATTCTCTTGAAGCTTTTAAAATTCTCTCTAGAATTTTCAAAATCCATGTCCACATGTTTACAATTTCACGTCAAAAAATGGCTAAAATTCCAGTTGAAATTTTTTCAAAGTCACTTCAAAATTTTCCAATTTTTGTCCCAATTCTTCCCATTCCCATTGAAACTTTTCAAATCCCTCTCAAAATTGTTGAAATTCTCTTGAAGCTTTTCAAATTCTCTCTAGAATTTTCAAAATCCATGTCCACATGTTTACAATTTCACATTAAAGAATGGCTAAAATTCCAGTGGAAATTTTTTCAAAGTCCCTTAAAAATTTTCCAATTTTTGTCCCAATTCTTCCCATTCCCATTGAAACTTTTCAAATCCCTCTCAAAATTGTTGAAATTCTCTTGAAGCTTTTAAAATTCTCTCTAGAATTTTCAAAATCCATGTCCACATGTTTACAATTTCACGTCAAAAATGGCTAAAATTCCAGTTGAAATTTTTTCAAAGTCCCTTAAAAATTTTCCAATTTTTGTCCCAATTCTTCCCATTCCCATTGAAACTTTTCAAATCCCTCTCAAAATTGTTGAAATTCTCTTGAAGCTTTTAAAATTCTCTCTAGAATTTTCAAAATCCATGTCCACATGTTTACAATTTCTCGTCAAAAAATGGCTAAAATTCCAGTTGAAATTTTTTCAAAGTCCCTTCAAAATTTTCCAATTTTTGTCCCAATTCTTCCCATTCCCATTGAAACTTTTCAAATCCCTCTCAAAATTGTTGAAATTCTCTTGAAGCTTTTAAAATTCTCTCTAGAATTTTCAAAATCCACTTCCACATGTTTACAATTTCACGTCAAAAAATGGCTAAAATTCCAGTTGAAATTTTTTCAAAGTCCCTTAAAAATTTTCCAATTTTTGTCCCAATTCTTCCCATTCCCATTGAAACTTTTCAAATCCCTCTCAAAATTGTTGAAATTCTCTTGAAACCTTTAAAATTCTCTCTAGAATTTTCAAAATCCATGTCCACATGTTTACAATTTCACGTCAAAAAATGGCTAAAATGCCAGTTGAAATTTTTTCAAAGTCCCTGAAAAATTTTCCAATTTTTGTCCCAATTCTTCCCATTCCCATTGAAACTTTTCAAATCCCTCTCAAAATTGTTGAAATTCTCTTGAAGCTTTTAAAATTCTCTCTAGAATTTTCAAAATCCACGTCCACATGTTTACAATTTCACGTCAAAAAATGGCTAAAATTCCAGTTGAAATGTTTTCAAAGTCCCTTAAAAATTTTCCAATTTTTGTCCCAATTCTTCCCATTCCCATTGAAACTTTTCAAATCCCTCTCCAAATTGTTGAAATTCTCTTGAAGCTTTTAAAATTCTCTCCAGAATTTTCAAAATCCATGTCCACATGTTTACAATTTCATGTCAAAAAATGGCTACAATTCCAGTTGAAATTTTTTCAAAAGTCCCTTCAAAATTTTCCAATTTTTGTCCCAATTCTTCCCATTCCCATTGAAACTTTTCAAATCCCTCTCAAAATTGTTGAAATTCTCTTGAAGCTTTTAAAATTCTCTCTAGAATTTTCAAAATCCATGTCCACATGTTTACAATTTCAAGTCAAAAAATGGCTAAAATTCCAGTTGAAATTTTTTCAAAGTCCCCGAAAAATTTCCAATTTTTCTCCCAATTCTTCCCATTCCCATTGAAACTTTTCAAATCCCTCTCAAAATTGTTGAAATTCTCTTGAAGCTTTTCAAATTCTCTCTAGAATTTTCAAAATCCATGTCCACATGTTTACAATTTCATGTAAAAAAATGGCTAAAATTCCAGTTGAAATTTTTTCAAAGTCCCTTAAAATTTTCCAATTTTGGTCCCAATTCTTCCCATTCCCATTGAAACTTTTCAAATCCCTCTCCAAATTGTTGAAATTCTCTTGAAGCTTTTAAAATTCTCTCTAGAATTTTCAAAATCCACGTCCACATGTTTACAATTTCACGTCAAAAAATGGCTAAAATTCCAGTTGAAATGTTTTCAAAGTCCCTTAAAAATTTTCCAATTTTTGTCCCAATTCTTCCCATTCCCATTGAAACTTTTCAAATCCCTCTAAAAATTGTTGAAATTCTCTTGAAGCTTTTAAAATTCTCTCCAGAATTTTCAAAATCCATGTCCACATGTTTACAATTTCACGTCAAAAAATGGCTAAAATTCCAGTTGAAATTTTTTTCAAAGTCCCTTCAAAATTTTCCAATTTTTGTCCCAATTCTTCCCATTCCCATTGAAACTTTTCAAATCCCTCTCCAAATTGTTGAAATTCTCTTGAAGCTTTTAAAATTCTCTCCAGAATTTTCAAAATCCATGTCCACATGTTTACAATTTCACGTCAAAAAATGGCTAAAATTCCAGTTGAAATTTTTTCAAAGTCCCTTCAAAATTTTCCAATTTTTGTCCCAATTCTTCCCATTCCCATTGAAACTTTTCAAATCCCTCTCAAAATTGTTGAAATTCTCTTGAAGCTTTTAAAATTCTCTCCAGAATTTTCAAAATCCATGTCCACATGTTTACAATTTCACGTCAAAAAATGGCTAAAATTCCAGTGGAAATTTTTTCAAAGTCCCTGAAAAATTTTCCAATTTTTGTCCCAATTCTTCCCATTCCCATTGAAACTTTTCAAATCCCTCTCCAAATTGTTGAAATTCTCTTGAAGCTTTTAAAATTCTCTCTAGAATTTTCAAAATCCATGTCCACATGTTTACAATTTCACGTCAAAAAATGGCTAAAATTCCAGTTGAAATTTTTTCAAAGTCCCCGAAAAATTTTCCAATTTTTCTCCCAATTCTTCCCATTCCCATTGAAACTTTTCAAATCCCTCTCAAAATTGTTGAAATTCTCTTGAAGCTTTTAAAATTCTCTCTAGAATTTTCAAAATCCATGTCCACATGTTTACAATTTCACGTCAAAAAATGGCTAAAATTCCAGTTGAAATGTTTTCAAAGTCCCTGAAAAATTTTCCAATTTTTGTCCCAATTCTTCCCATTCCCATTGAAACTTTTCAAATCCCTCTAAAAATTGTTGAAATTCTCTTGAAGCTTTTCAAATTCTCTCCAGAATTTTCAAAATCCATGTCCACATGTTTACAATTTCACGTAAAAAATGGCTAAAATTCCAGTTGAAATTTTTTCAAAGTCCCTTCAAAATTTTCCAATTTTTGTCCCAATTCTTCCCATTCCCATTGAAACTTTTCAAATCCCTCTCAAAATTGTTGAAATTCTCTTGAAGCTTTTAAAATTCTCTCTAGAATTTTCAAAATCCACGTCCACATGTTTACAATTTCATGTAAAAAAATGGCTAAAATTCCAGTTGAAATTTTTTTCAAAGTCCCTTAAAAATTTTCCAATTTTTGTCCCAATTCTTCCCATTCCCATTGAAACTTTTCAAATCCCTCTCAAAATTGTTGAAATTCTCTTGAAGCTTTTCAAATTCTCTCCAGAATTTTCAAAATCCATGTCCACATGTTTACAATTTCACGTCAAAAAATGGCTAAAATTCCAGTTGAAATTTTTTCAAAGTCCCTTCAAAATTTTCCAATTTTTGTCCCAATTCTTCCCATTCCCATTGAAACTTTTCAAATCCCTCTCAAAATTGTTGAAATTCTCTTGAAGCTTTTAAAATTCTCTCCAGAATTTTCAAAATCCATGTCCACATGTTTACAATTTCTCGTCAAAAAATGGCTAAAATTCCAGTTGAAATTTTTTCAAAGTCCCTTAAAAATTTTCCAATTTTTGTCCCAATTCTTCCCATTCCCATTGAAACTTTTCAAATCCCTCTCAAAATTGTTGAAATTCTCTTGAAGCTTTTAAAATTCTCTCTAGAATTTTCAAAATCCATGTCCACATGTTTACAATTTCACGTCAAAAAATGGCTAAAATTCCAGTTGAAATTTTTTCAAAGTCCCTTAAAAATTTTCCAATTTTTGTCCCAATTCTTCCCATTCCCATTGAAACTTTTCAAATCCCTCTCCAAATTGTTGAAATTCTCTTGAAGCTTTTAAAATTCTCTCCAGAATTTTCAAAATCCATGTCCACATGTTTACAATTTCACGTCAAAAAATGGCTAAAATTCCAGTTGAAATGTTTTCAAAGTCCCTTCAAAATTTTCCAATTTTTGTCCCAATTCTTCCCATTCCCATTGAAACTTTTCAAATCCCTCTCAAAATTGTTGAAATTCTCTTGAAGCTTTTAAAATTCTCTCCAGAATTTTCAAAATCCATGTCCACATGTTTACAATTTCACGTCAAAAAATGGCTACAATTCCAGTTGAAATGTTTTCAAAGTCCCTTAAAAATTTTCCAATTTTTGTCCCAATTCTTCCCATTCCCATTGAAACTTTTCAAATCCCTCTCAAAATTGTTGAAATTCTCTTGAAGCTTTTAAAATTCTCTCTAGAATTTTCAAAATCCATGTCCACATGTTTACAATTTCACGTCAAAAAATGGCTAAAATTCCAGTTGAAATTTTTTCAAAGTCCCTGAAAAATTTTCCAATTTTTGTCCCAATTCTTCCCATTCCCATTGAAACTTTTCAAATCCCTCTCCAAATTGTTGAAATTCTCTTGAAGCTTTTAAAATTCTCTCCAGAATTTTCAAAATCCATGTCCACATGTTTACAATTTCTCGTCAAAAAATGGCTAAAATTCCAGTTGAAATTTTTTCAAAGTCCCTTCAAAATTTTCCAATTTTTGTCCCAATTCTTCCCATTCCCATTGAAACTTTTCAAATCCCTCTCCATATTATTGAAATTCTCTTGAAGCTTTTAAATTCTCTCCAGAATTTTCAAAATCCATGTCCACATGTTTACAATTTCACGTCAAAAAATGGCTAAAATTCCAGTGGAAATTTTTTCAAAGTCCCTTAAAAATTTTCCAATTTTTGTCCCAATTCTTCCCATTCCCATTGAAACTTTTCAAATCCCTCTCAAAATTGTTGAAATTCTCTTGAAGCTTTTAAAATTCTCTCTAGAATTTTCAAAATCCATGTCCACATGTTTACAATTTCACGTCAAAAAATGGCTAAAATTCCAGTTGAAATGTTTTCAAAGTCCCTGAAAAATTTTCCAGTTTTTATCCCAATTCTTCCCATTCCCATTGAAACTTTTCAAATCCCTCTAAAAATTGTTGAAATTCTCTTGAAGCTTTTAAAATTCTCTCCAGAATTTTCAAAATCCATGTCCACATGTTTACAATTTCACGTCAAAAATGGCTAAAATTCCAGTTGAAATTTTTTCAAAGTCCCTTAAAAATTTTCCAATTTTTGTCCCAATTCTTCCCATTCCCATTGAAACTTTTCAAATCCCTCTCAAAATTGTTGAAATTCTCTTGAAGCTTTTAAAATTCTCTCTAGAATTTTCAAAATCCACGTCCACATGTTTACAATTTCATGTAAAAAAATGGCTAAAATTCCAGTTGAAATTTTTTCAAAGTCCCTTAAAAATTTTCCAATTTTGGTCCCAATTCTTCCCATTCCCATTGAAACTTTTCAAATCCCTCTCAAAATTGTTGAAATTCTGTTGAAGCTTTTAAAATTCTCTCTAGAATTTTCAAAATCCACGTCCACATGTTTACAATTTCACGTCAAAAAATGGCTAAAATTCCAGTTGAAATGTTTTCAAAGTCCCTTAAAAATTTTCCAATTTTTGTCCCAATTCTTCCCATTCCCATTGAAACTTTTCAAATCCCTCTCCAAATTGTTGAAATTCTCTTGAAGCTTTTAAAATTCTCTCTAGAATTTTCAAAATCCATGTCCACATGTTTACAATTTCACGTCAAAAAATGGCTAAAATTCCAGTTGAAATTTTTTCAAAGTCACTTCAAAATTTTCCAATTTTTGTCCCAATTCTTCCCATTCCCATTGAAACTTTTCAAATCCCTCTCAAAATTGTTGAAATTCTCTTGAAGCTTTTCAAATTCTCTCTAGAATTTTCAAAATCCATGTCCACATGTTTACAATTTCACATTAAAGAATGGCTAAAATTCCAGTGGAAATTTTTTCAAAGTCCCTTAAAAATTTTCCAATTTTTGTCCCAATTCTTCCCATTCCCATTGAAACTTTTCAAATCCCTCTCAAAATTGTTGAAATTCTCTTGAAGCTTTTAAAATTCTCTCTAGAATTTTCAAAATCCATGTCCACATGTTTACAATTTCACGTCAAAAAATGGCTAAAATTCCAGTTGAAATTTTTTCAAAGTCCCTTAAAAATTTTCCAATTTTTGTCCCAATTCTTCCCATTCCCATTGAAACTTTTCAAATCCCTCTCAAAATTGTTGAAATTCTCTTGAAGCTTTTAAAATTCTCTCTAGAATTTTCAAAATCCATGTCCACATGTTTACAATTTCTCGTCAAAAAATGGCTAAAATTCCAGTTGAAATTTTTTCAAAGTCCCTTCAAAATTTTCCAATTTTGTCCCAATTCTTCCCATTCCCATTGAAACTTTTCAAATCCCTCTCAAAATTGTTGAAATTCTCTTGAAGCTTTTAAAATTCTCTCTAGAATTTTCAAAATCCACTTCCACATGTTTACAATTTCACGTCAAAAAATGGCTAAAATTCCAGTTGAAATTTTTTCAAAGTCCCTTAAAAATTTTCCAATTTTTGTCCCAATTCTTCCCATTCCCATTGAAACTTTTCAAATCCCTCTCAAAATTGTTGAAATTCTCTTGAAACTTTAAAATTCTCTCTAGAATTTTCAAAATCCATGTCCACATGTTTACAATTTCACGTCAAAAATGGCTAAAATGCCAGTTGAAATTTTTTCAAAGTCCCTGAAAATTTTCCAATTTTTGTCCCAATTATTCCCATTCCATTGAAACTTTTCAAATCCTCTCAAAATTGTTGAAATTCTCTTGAAGCTTTTAAAATTCTCTCTAGAATTTTCAAAATCCACTTCCACATGTTTACAATTTCATTTCACGTCAAAAAATGGCTAAAATTCCAGTTGAAATTTTTCAAAGTCCCTTAAAAATTTTCCAATTTTTGTCCCAATTCTTCCCATTCCCATTGAAACTTTTCAAATCCCTCTCAAAATTGTTGAAATTCTCTTGAAACCTTTAAAATTCTCTCTAGAATTTTCAAAATCCATGTCCACATGTTTACAATTTCACGTCAAAAAATGGCTAAAATGCCAGTTGAAATTTTTTCAAAGTCCCTGAAAAATTTTCCAATTTTTGTCCCAATTCTTCCCATTCCCATTGAAACTTTTCAAATCCCTCTCCAAATTGTTGAAATTCTCTTGAAGCTTTTAAAATTCTCTCTAGAATTTTCAAAATCCATGTCCACATGTTTACAATTTCTCGTCAAAAAATGGCTAAAATTCCAGTTGAAATTTTTTCAAAGTCCCTTAAAAATTTTCCAATTTTTGTCCCAATTCTTCCCATTCCCATTGAAACTTTTCAAATCCCTCTCCAAATTGTTGAAATTCTCTTGAAGCTTTTAAAATTCTCTCTAGAATTTTCAAAATCCACTTCCACATGTTTACAATTTCACGTCAAAAAATGGCTAAAATTCCAGTTGAAATTTTTCAAAGTCCCTTAAAAATTTTCCAATTTTTGTCCCAATTCTTCCCATTCCCATTGAAACTTTTCAAATCCCTCTCAAAATTGTTGAAATTCTCTTGAAACCTTTAAAATTCTCCCTAGAATTTTCAAAATCCATGTCCACATGTTTACAATTTCACGTCAAAAAATGGCTAAAATTCCAGTTGCAATTTTTTCAAAGTCCCTTCAAAATTTTCCAATTTTTGTCCCAATTCTTCCCATTCCCATTGAAACTTTTCAAATCCTCTCCAAATTGTTGAAATTCTCTTGAAGCTTTTAAAATTCTCTCCAGAATTTTCAAAATCCATGTCCACATGTTTACAATTTCTCGTCAAAAAATGGCTAAAATTCCAGTTGAAATTTTTTCAAAGTCCCTGAAAAATTTTCCAATTTTTGTCGCAATTCTTCCCATTCCCATTGAAACTTTTCAAATCCCTCTCCAAATTGTTGAAATTCTCTTGAAGCTTTTAAAATTCTCTCCAGAATTTTCAAAATCCATGTCCACATGTTTACAATTTCACGTCAAAAAATGGCTACAATTCCAGTTGAAATTTTTTCAAAGTCCCTTCAAAATTTTCCAATTTTTGTCCCAATTCTTCCCATTCCCATTGAAACTTTTCAAATCCCTCTCAAAATTGTTGAAATTCTCTTGAAGCTTTTAAAATTCTCTCTAGAATTTTCAAAATCCATGTCCACATGTTTACAATTTCACGTCAAAAAATGGCTAAAATTCCAGTTGAAATTTTTTCAAAGTCCCCGAAAAATTTTCCAATTTTTCTCCCAATTCTTCCCATTCCATTGAAACTTTTCAAATCCCTCTCAAAATTGTTGAAATTCTCTTGAAGCTTTTAAAATTCTCTCTAGAATTTTCAAAATCCATGTCCACATGTTTACAATTTCACGTCAAAAAATGGCTAAAATTCCAGTTGAAATGTTTTCAAAGTCCCTGAAAAATTTTCCAATTTTTGTCCCAATTCTTCCCATTCCCATTGAAACTTTTCAAATCCCTCTAAAAATTGTTGAAATTCTCTTGAAGCTTTTAAAATTCTCTCCAGAATTTTCAAATCCATGTCCACATGTTTACAATTTCACGTAAAAAATGGCTAAAATTCCAGTTGAAATTTTTTCAAAGTCCCTTAAAAATTTTCCAATTTTGGTCCCAATTCTTCCCATTCCCATTGAAACTTTTCAAATCCCTCTCAAAATTGTTGAAATTCTCTTGAAGCTTTTAAAATTCTCTCTAGAATTTTCAAAATCCACGTCCACATGTTTACAATTTCATGTAAAAAAATGGCTAAAATTCCAGTTGAAATGTTTTCAAAGTCCCTTAAAAATTTTCCAATTTTTGTCCCAATTCTTCCCATTCCCATTGAAACTTTTCAAATCCCTCTCAAAATTGTTGAAATTCTCTTGAAGCTTTTAAAATTCTCTCTAGAATTTCAAAATCCATGTCCACATGTTTACAATTTCACGTCAAAAAATGGCTAAAATTCCAGTTGAAATTTTTTCAAAGTCCCTTAAAAATTTTCCAATTTTTGTCCCAATTCTTCCCATTCCCATTGAAACTTTTCAAATCCCTCTCCAAATTGTTGAAATTCTCTTGAAGCTTTTAAAATTCTCTCTAGAATTTTCAAAATCCATGTCCACATGTTTACAATTTCTCGTCAAAAAATGGCTAAAATTCCAGTTGAAATTTTTTCAAAGTCCCTTCAAAATTTTCCAATTTTTGTCCCAATTCTTCCCATTCCCATTGAAACTTTTCAAATCCCTCTCCAAATTGTTGAAATTCTCTTGAAGCTTTTAAAATTCTCTCTAGAATTTTCAAAATCCACTTCCACATGTTTACAATTTCACGTCAAAAAATGGCTAAAATTCCAGTTGAAATTTTTTCAAAGTCCCTTAAAAATTTTCCAATTTTTGTCCCAATTCTTCCCATTCCCATTGAAACTTTTCAAATCCCTCTCAAAATTGTTGAAATTCTCTTGAAACCTTTAAAATTCTCCCTAGAATTTTCAAAATCCATGTCCACATGTTTACAATTTCACGTCAAAAAATGGCTAAAATTCCAGTTGAAATTTTTTCAAAGTCCCCGAAAAATTTTCCAATTTTTCTCCCAATTCTTCCCATTCCCATTGAAACTTTTCAAATCCCTCTCAAAATTGTTGAAATTCTCTTGAAGCTTTTAAAATTCTCTCTAGAATTTTCAAAATCCATGTCCACATGTTTACAATTTCACGTCAAAAAATGGCTAAAATTCCAGTTGAAATGTTTTCAAAGTCCCTGAAAAATTTTCCAATTTTTGTCCCAATTCTTCCCATTCCCATTGAAACTTTTCAAATCCCTCTAAAAATTGTTGAAATTCTCTTGAAGCTTTTAAAATTCTCTCCAGAATTTTCAAAATCCATGTCCACATGTTTACAATTTCACGTAAAAAATGGCTAAAATTCCAGTTGAAATTTTTTCAAAGTCCCTTAAAAATTTTCCAGTTTTTGTCCCAATTCTTCCCATTCCCATTGAAACTTTTCAAATCCCTCTCAAAATTGTTGAAATTCTCTTGAAGCTTTTAAAATTCTCTCCAGAATTTTCAAAATCCATGTCCACATGTTTACAATTTCTCATCAAAAAATGGCTAAAATTCCAGTTGAAATGTTTTCAAAGTCCCTTAAAAATTTTCCAATTTTTGTCCCAATTCTTCCCATTCCCATTGAAACTTTTCAAATCCCTCTCAAAATTGTTGAAATTCTCTTGAAGCTTTTAAAATTCTCTCTAGAATTTTCAAAATCCATGTCCACATGTTTACAATTTCACGTCAAAAAATGGCTAAAATTCCAGTTGAAATTTTTTCAAAGTCCCTTAAAAATTTTCCAATTTTTGTCCCAATTCTTCCCATTCCCATTGAAACTTTTCAAATCCCTCTCCAAATTGTTGAAATTCTCTTGAAGCTTTTAAAATTCTCTCCAGAATTTTCAAAATCCATGTCCACATGTTTACAATTTCACGTCAAAAAATGGCTAAAATTCCAGTTGAAATTTTTTCAAAGTCCCTGAAAAATTTTCCAATTTTTGTCCCAATTCTTCCCATTCCCATTGAAACTTTTCAAATCCCTCTCAAAATTGTTGAAATTCTTTTGAAGCTTTTAAAATTCTCTCTAGAATTTTCAAAATCCATGTCCACATGTTTACAATTTCACGTCAAAAAATGGCTAAAATTCCAGTGGAAATTTTTTCAAAGTCCCTTAAAAATTTTCCAATTTTTGTCCCAATTCTTCCCATTCCCATTGAAACTTTTCAAATCCCTCTCAAAACTGTTGAAGTTCTCTTGAAGCTTTTAAAATTCTCTCTAGAATTTTCAAAATCCATGTCCACATGTTTACAATTTCACGTCAAAAAATGGCTAAAATTCCAGTTGAAATTTTTTCAAAGTCCCTTAAAAATTTTCCAATTTTTGTCCCAATTCTTCCCATTCCCATTGAAACTTTTCAAATCCCTCTCCAAATTGTTGAAATTCTCTTGAAGCTTTTAAAATTCTCTCTAGAATTTTCAAAATCCATGTCCACATGTTTACAATTTCACGTCAAAAAATGGCTAAAATTCCAGTGGAAATTTTTTCAAAGTCCCTGAAAAATTTTCCAGTTTTTGTCCCAATTCTTCCCATTCCCATTGAAACTTTTCAAATCCCTCTCAAAATTGTTGAAATTCTCTTGAAGCTTTTAAAATTCTCTCCAGAATTTTCAAAATCCATGTCCACATGTTTACAATTTCACGTCAAAAAATGGCTAAAAATCCAGTTGAAATTTTTTCAAAGTCCCTTAAAAATTTTCCAATTTTTGTCCCAATTCTTCCCACTCCCATTGAAACTTTTCAAATCCCTCTCAAAATTGTTGAAATTCTCTTGAAGCTTTTAAAATTCTCTCCAGAATTTTCAAAATCCATGTCCACATGTTTACAATTTCACGTAAAAAATGGCTAAAATTCCAGTTGAAATTTTTTCAAAGTCCCTTCAAAATTTTCCAATTTTTGTCCCAATTCTTCCCACTCCCATTGAAACTTTTCAAATCCCTCTCAAAATTGTTGAAATTCTCTTGAAGCTTTTAAAATTCTCTCTAGAATTTTCAAAATCCATGTCCACATGTTTACAATTTCACGTCAAAAAATGGCTAAAATTCCAGTTGAAATGTTTTCAAAGTCCCTTAAAAATTTTCCAATTTTTGTCCCAATTCTTCCCATTCCCATTGAAACTTTTCAAATCCCTCTCAAAATTGTTGAAATTCTCTTGAAGCTTTTAAAATTCTCTCTAGAATTTTCAAAATCCATGTCCACATGTTTACAATTTCACGTCAAAAAATGGCTAAAAATCCAGTTGAAATTTTTTCAAAGTCCCTTAAAAATTTTCCAATTTTTGTCCCAATTCTTCCCATTCCCATTGAAACTTTTCAAATCCCTCTCCAAATTGTTGAAATTCTCTTGAAGCTTTTAAAATTCTCTCTAGAATTTTCAGAATCCATGTCCACATGTTTACAATTTCACATAAAAAATGCTAAAATTCCAGTTGAAATTTTTTCAAAGTCCCCTAAAAATTTTCTAATTTTTGTCCCAATTCTTCCCATTCCCATTGAAACTTTTCAAATCCCTCTCAAAATGGTTGAAATTCTCTTGAAGCTTTTAAAATTCTCTCTAGAATTTTCAAAATCCATGTCCACATGTTTACAATTTCACGTCAAAAAATGGCTAAAATTCCAGTTGAAATTTTTTCAAAGTCCCTTAAAAATTTTCCAATTTTTGTCCCAATTCTTCCCATTCCCATTGAAACTTTTCAAATCCCTCTCAAAATTGTTGAAATTCTCTTGAAGCTTTTAAAATTCTCCCTAGAATTTTCAAAATCCATGTCCACATGTTTACAATTTCACGTCAAAAAATGGCTAAAATTCCAGTTGAAATTTTTTCAAAGTCCCTTAAAAATTTTCCCATTTTTGTCCCAATTCTTCCCATTCCCATTGAAACTTTTCAAATCCCTCTCCAAATTGTTGAAATTCTCTTGAAGCTTTTAAAATTCTCTCTAGAATTTTCAGAATCCATGTCCACATGTTTACAATTTCACGTCAAAAAATGCTAAAATTCCAGTTGAAATTTTTTCAAAGTCCCTTAAAAATTTTCCAATTTTTGTCCCAATTCTTCCCATTCCCATTGAAACTTTTCAAATCCCTCTCAAAATGGTTGAAATTCTCTTGAAGCTTTTAAAATTCTCTCTAGAATTTTCAAAATCCATGTCCACATGTTTACAATTCACGTCAAAAAATGGCTAAAATTCCAGTGGAAATTTTTTCAAAGTCCCTTAAAAATTTTCCAATTTTTGTCCCAATTCTTCCCATTCCCATTGAAACTTTTCAAATCCCTCTCAAAATGGTTGAAATTCTCTTGAAGCTTTTAAAATTCTCTCTAGAATTTTCAAAATCCATGTCCACATGTTTACAATTTCACGTCAAAAAATGGCTAAAATTCCAGTGGAAATTTTTTCAAAGTCCCTTAAAAATTTTCCAATTTTTGTCCCAATTCTTCCCATTCCCATTGAAACTTTTCAAATCCCTCTCAAAATTGTTGAAATTCTCTTGAAGCTTTTAAAATTCTCTCTAGAATTTTCAGAATCCATGTCCACATGTTTACAATTTCACGTCAAAAAATGGCTAAAATTCCAGTTGAAATTTTTTCAAAGTCCCTTAAAAATTTTCCAATTTTTGTCCCAATTCTTCCCATTCCCATTGAAACTTTTCAAATCCCTCTCAAAATGGTTGAAATTCTCTTGAAGCTTTTAAAATTCTCTCTAGAATTTTCAAAATCCATGTCCACATGTTTACAATTTCACATAAAAAAATGGCTAAAATTCCAGTTGAAATTTTTTCAAAGTCCCTGAAAAATTTTCCAATTTTTGTCCCAATTCTTCCCATTCCCATTGAAACTTTTCAAATCCCTCTCAAAATTGTTGAAATTCTCTTGAAGCTTTTAAAATTCTCTCTAGAATTTTCAAAATCCATGTCCACATGTTTACAATTTCACATAAAAAAATGGCTAAAATTCCAGTTGAAATTTTTTCAAAGTCCCTTCAAAATTTTCCAATGTTTGTCCCAATTCTTCCCATTCCCATTGAAACTTTTCAAATCCCTCTCAAAATTGTTGAAATTCTCTTGAAGCTTTTAAAATTCTCTCTAGAATTTTCAAAATCCATGTCCACATGTTTACAATTTCACGTCAAAAAATGGCTAAAATTCCAGTGGAAATTTTTTCAAAGTCCCTGAAAAATTTTCCAATTTTTGTCCCAATTCTTCCCATTCCCATTGAAACTTTTCAAATCCCTCTCAAAATTGTTGAAATTCTCTTGAAGCTTTTAAAATTCTCTCTAGAATTTTCAGAATCCATGTCCACATGTTTACAATTTCACATAAAATTGCTAATATTCCAGTGGAAATTTTTCAAAGTCCCTTAAAATTTTTCCAATTATTGTCCCAATTCTTCCCATTCCCATTGAAACTTTTCAAATCCCTCTCAAAATTGTTGAAATTCTCTTGAAGCTTTTAAATTCTCTCTAGAATTTTCAAAATCCATGTCCACATGTTTACAATTTCACGTCAAAAAATGGCTAAAATTCCAGTGGAAATTTTTTCAAAGTCCCTGAAAATTTTCCAATTTTTGTCCCAATTCTTCCCATTCCCATTGAAACTTTTCAAATCCCTCTCCAAATTGTTGAAATTCTCTTGAAGCTTTTAAAATTCTCTCTAGAATTTTCAAAATCCATGTCCACATGTTTACAATTTCACGTCAAAAAATGGCTAAAATTCCAGTGGAAATTTTTTCAAAGTCCCTGAAAATTTTTCCAATTATTGTCCCAATTCTTCCCATTCCCATTGAAACTTTTCAAATCCCTCTCCAAATTGTTGAAATTCTCTTGAAGCTTTTAAAATTCTCTCTAGAATTTTCAAAATCCATGTCCACAGGTTTACAATTTCACGTCAAAAAATGGCTAAAATTCCAGTTGAAATTTTTCAAAGTCCCTTAAAAATTTTCCAATTTTTGTCCCAATTCTTCCCATTCCCATTGAAACTTTTCAAATCCCTCTCAAAATTGTTGAAATTCTCTTGAAGCTTTTAAAATTCTCTCTAGAATTTTCAAAATCCATGTCCACATGTTTACAATTTCACGTCAAAAAATGGCTAAAATTCCAGTTGAAATTTTTTCAAAGTCCCTTAAAAATTTTCCAATTTTTGTCCCAATTCTTCCCATTCCCATTGAAACTTTCAAATCCCTCTCAAAATTGTTGAAATTCTCTTGAAGCTTTTAAAATTCTCTCCAGAAATTTCAAAATCCATGTCCACATGTTTACACTTTCACGTCAAAAAATGGCTAAAATTCCAGTTGAAATGTTTTCAAAGTCCCTGAAAAATTTTCCAATTTTTGTCCCAATTCTTCCCATTCCCATTGAAACTTTTCAAATCCCTCTCCAAATTGTTGAAATTCTCTTGAAGCTTTTAAAATTCTCTCTAGAATTTTCAAAATCCATGTCCACATGTTTACAATTTCACGTCAAAAAATGGCTAAAATTCCAGTGGAAATTTTTTCAAAGTCCCTTAAAAATTTTCCAATTTTTGTCCCAATTCTTCCCATTCCCATTGAAACTTTTCAAATCCCTCTCAAAATTGTTGAAATTCTCTTGAAGCTTTTAAAATTCTCTCTAGAATTTTCAAAATCCATGTCCACATGTTTACAATTTCACGTCAAAAAATGGCTAAAATTCCAGTGGAAATTTTTTCAAAGTCCCTTAAAAATTTTCCAATTTTTGTCCCAATTCTTCCCATTCCCATTGAAACTTTTCAAATCCCTCTCAAAACTGTTGAAATTCTCTTGAAGCTTTTAAAATTCTCTCTAGAATTTTCAAAATCCATGTCCACATGTTTACAATTTCACATAAAAAAATGGCTAAAATTCCAGTTGAAATTTTTTCAAAGTCCCTGAAAAATTTTCCAATTTTTGTCCCAATTCTTCCCATTCCCATTGAAACTTTTCAAATCCCTCTCAAAATTGTTGAAATTCTCTTGAAGCTTTTAAAATTCTCTCTAGAATTTTCAAAATCCATGTCCACATGTTTACAATTTCACATAAAAAAATGGCTAAAATTCCAGTTGAAATTTTTTCAAAGTCCCTTAAAAATTTTCCAATTTTTGTCCCAATTCTTCCCATTCCCATTGAAACTTTTCAAATCCCTCTCCAAATTGTTGAAATTCTCTTGAAGCTTTTAAAATTCTCTCCAGAATTTTCAAAATCCATGTCCACATGTTTACAATTTCACGTCAAAAAATGGCTAAAATTCCAGTGGAAATTTTTTCAAAGTCCCTGAAAAATTTTCCAATTTTTGTCCCAATTCTTCCCATTCCCATTGAAACTTTTCAAATCCCTCTCCAAATTGTTGAAATTCTCTTGAAGCTTTTAAAATTCTCTCTAGAATTTCAAAATCCATGTCCACATGTTTACAATTTCACGTCAAAAAATGGCTAAAATTCCAGTGGAAATTTTTTCAAAGTCCCTGAAAAATTTTCCAATTTTTGTCCCAATTCTTCCCATTCCCATTGAAACTTTTCAAATCCCTCTCAAATTGTTGAAATTCTCTTGAAGCTTTTAAAATTCTCTCTAGAATTTTCAAAATCCATGTCCACATGTTTACAATTTCACGTCAAAAAATGGCTAAAATGCCAGTTGAAATTTTTTCAAAGTCCCTGAAAAATTTTCCAATTTTTGTCCCAATTCTTCCCATTCCCATTGAAACTTTTCAAATCCCTCTCAAAATGGTTGAAATTCTCTTGAAGCTTTTAAAATTCTCTCTAGAATTTTCAAAATCCATGTCCACATGTTTACAATTTCACGTCAAAAATGCTAAAATTCCATGTGTAATTTTTTCAAAGACCCTTAAAAATTTTCCAATTTTTGTCCCAATTCTTCCCATTCCCATTGAAACTTTTCAAATCCCTCTCCAAATTGTTGAAATTCTCTTGAAGCTTTTAAAATTCTCTCTAGAATTTTCAGAATCCATGTCCACATGTTTACAATTTCACATAAAAAATGCTAAAATTCCAGTTGAAATTTTTTCAAAGTCCCTTAAAAATTTTCCAATTTTTGTCCCAATTCTTCCCATTCCCATTGAAACTTTTCAAATCCCTCTCAAAATGGTTGAAATTCTCTTGAAGCTTTTAAAATTCTCTCCAGAATTTTCAAAATCCATGTCCACATGTTTACAATTTCACGTCAAAAAATGGCTAAAATTCCAGTGGAAATTTTTTCAAAGTCCCTTCAAAATTTTCCAATTTTTGTCCCAATTCTTCCCATTCCCATTGAAACTTTTCAAATCCCTCTCAAAATTGTTGAAATTCTCTTGAAGCTTTTAAAATTCTCTCTAGAATTTTCAAAATCCATGTCCACATGTTTACAATTTCACGTCAAAAAATGGCTAAAATTCCAGTGGAAATTTTTTCAAAGTCCCTTAAAAATTTCCAATTTTTGTCCCAATTCTTCCCATTCCCATTGAAACTTTTCAAATCCCTCTCAAAATTGTTGAAATTCTCTTGAAGCTTTTAAAATTCTCTCTAGAATTTTCAAAATCCATGTCCACATGTTTACAATTTCACGTCAAAAAATGGCTAAAATTCCAGTGGAAATTTTTTCAAAGTCCCTTAAAAATTTTCCAATTTTTGTCCCAATTCTTCCCATTCCCATTGAAACTTTTCAAATCCCTCTCAAAATTGTTGAAATTCTCTTGAAGCTTTTAAAATTCTCTCTAGAATTTTCAGAATCCATGTCCACATGTTTACAATTTCACATAAAATTGCTAATATTCCAGTGGAAATTTTTTCAAAGTCCCTTAAAATTTTTCCAATTATTGTCCCAATTCTTCCCATTCCCATTGAAACTTTTCAAATCCCTCTCAAAATTGTTGAAATTCTCTTGAAGCTTTTAAAATTCTCTCTAGAATTTTCAAAATCCATGTCCACATGTTTACAATTTCACGTCAAAAAATGGCTAAAATTCCAGTGGAAATTTTTTCAAAGTCCCTGAAAAATTTTCCAATTTTTGTCCCAATTCTTCCCATTCCCATTGAAACTTTTCAAATCCCTCTCCAAATTGTTGAAATTCTCTTGAAGCTTTTAAAATTCTCTCTAGAATTTTCAAAATCCATGTCCACATGTTTACAATTTCACGTCAAAAAATGGCTAAAATTCCAGTGGAAATTTTTTCAAAGTCCCTGAAAATTTTTCCAATTATTGTCCCAATTCTTCCCATTCCCATTGAAACTTTTCAAATCCCTCTCCAAATTGTTGAAATTCTCTTGAAGCTTTTAAAATTCTCTCTAGAATTTTCAAAATCCATGTCCACAGGTTTACAATTTCACGTCAAAAAATGGCTAAAATTCCAGTTGAAATTTTTTCAAAGTCCCTTAAAAATTTTCCAATTTTTGTCCCAATTCTTCCCATTCCCATTGAAACTTTTCAAATCCCTCTCAAAATTGTTGAAATTCTCTTGAAGCTTTTAAAATTCTCTCTAGAATTTTCAAAATCCATGTCCACATGTTTACAATTTCACGTCAAAAAATGGCTAAAATTCCAGTTGAAATTTTTTCAAAGTCCCTTAAAAATTTTCCAATTTTTGTCCCAATTCTTCCCATTCCCATTGAAACTTTTCAAATCCCTCTCAAAATTGTTGAAATTCTCTTGAAGCTTTTAAAATTCTCTCTAGAAATTTCAAAATCCATGTCCACATGTTTACACTTTCACGTCAAAAAATGGCTAAAATTCCAGTTGAAATGTTTTCAAAGTCCCTGAAAAATTTTCCAATTTTTGTCCCAATTCTTCCCATTCCCATTGAAACTTTTCAAATCCCTCTCCAAATTGTTGAAATTCTCTTGAAGCTTTTAAAATTCTCTCTAGAATTTTCAAAATCCATGTCCACATGTTTACAATTTCACGTCAAAAAATGGCTAAAATTCCAGTGGAAATTTTTTCAAAGTCCCTTAAAAATTTTCCAATTTTTGTCCCAATTCTTCCCATTCCCATTGAAACTTTTCAAATCCCTCTCAAAATTGTTGAAATTCTCTTGAAGCTTTTAAAATTCTCTCTAGAATTTTCAAAATCCATGTCCACATGTTTACAATTTCACGTCAAAAAATGGCTAAAATTCCAGTTGAAATTTTTTCAAAGTCCCTTAAAAATTTTCCAATTTTTGTCCCAATTCTTCCCATTCCCATTGAAACTTTTCAAATCCCTCTCCAAATTGTTGAAATTCTCTTGAAGCTTTTAAAATTCTCTCTAGAATTTTCAAAATCCATGTCCACATGTTTACAATTTCACGTCAAAAAATGGCTAAAATTCCAGTTGAAATTTTTTCAAAGTCCCTTAAAAATTTTCCAATTTTTGTCCCAATTCTTCCCATTCCCATTGAAACTTTTCAAATCCCTCTCCAAATTGTTGAAATTCTCTTGAAGCTTTTAAAATTCTCTCTAGAATTTTCAGAATCCATGTCCACATGTTTACAATTTCACATAAAAAATGCTAAAATTCCAGTTGAAATTTTTTCAAAGTCCCTTAAAAATTTTCCAATTTTTGTCCCAATTCTTCCCATTCCCATTGAAACTTTTCAAATCCCTCTCCAAATTGTTGAAATTCTCTTGAAGCTTTTAAAATTCTCTCTAGAATTTTCAAAATCCATGTCCACATGTTTACAATTTCACGTCAAAAAATGGCTAAAATTCCAGTGGAAATTTTTTCAAAGTCCCTGAAAAATTTTCCAATTTTTGTCCCAATTCTTCCCATTCCCATTGAAACTTTTCAAATCCCTCTCCAAAATTGTTGAAATTCTCTTGAAGCTTTTAAAATTCTCTCTAGAATTTTCAAAATCCATGTCCACATGTTTACAATTTCACGTCAAAAAATGGCTAAAATTCCAGTGGAAATTTTTTCAAAGTCCCTTAAAAATTTTCCAATTTTTGTCCCAATTCTTCCCATTCCCATTGAAACTTTTCAAATCCCTCTCAAAATTGTTGAAATTCTCTTGAAGCTTTTAAAATTCTCTCTAGAATTTTCAAAATCCATGTCCACATGTTTACAATTTCACGTCAAAAAATGGCTAAAATGCCAGTTGAAATTTTTTCTAAGTCCCTGAAAAATTTTCCAATTTTTGTCCCAATTCTTCCCATTCCCATTGAAACTTTTCAAATCCCTCTCAAAATGGTTGAAATTCTCTTGAAGCTTTTAAAATTCTCTCTAGAATTTTCAAAATCCATGTCCACATGTTTACAATTTCACGTCAAAAATGGCTAAAATTCCATGTTGTAATTTTTTCAAAGACCCTTAAAAATTTTCCAATTTTTGTCCCAATTCTTCCCATTCCCATTGAAACTTTTCAAATCCCTCTCCAAATTGTTGAAATTCTCTTGAAGCTTTTAAAATTCTCTCTAGAATTTTCAGAATCCATGTCCACATGTTTACAATTTCACATAAAAAAATGCTAAAATTCCACTTGAAATTTTTTCAAAGTCCCTTAAAAATTTTCCAATTTTTGTCCCAATTCTTCCCATTCCCATTGAAACTTTTCAAATCCCTCTCAAAATGGTTGAAATTCTCTTGAAGCTTTTAAAATTCTCTCCAGAATTTTCAAAATCCATGTCCACATGTTTACAATTTCACGTCAAAAAATGGCTAAAATTCCAGTGGAAATTTTTTCAAAGTCCCTGAAAAATTTTCCAATTTTTGTCCCAATTCTTCCCATTCCCATTGAAACTTTTCAAATCCCTCTCAAAATTGTTGAAATTCTCTTGAAGCTTTTAAAATTCTCTCTAGAATTTTCAAAATCCATGTCCACATGTTTACAATTTCACGTCAAAAAATGGCTAAAATTCCAGTGGAAATTTTTTCAAAGTCCCTTAAAAATTTTCCAATTTTTGTCCCAATTCTTCCCATTCCCATTGAAACTTTTCAAATCCCTCTCAAAATTGTTGAAATTCTCTTGAAGCTTTTAAAATTCTCTCTAGAATTTTCAAAATCCATGTCCACATGTTTACAATTTCACGTCAAAAAATGGCTAAAATTCCAGTGGAAATTTTTTCAAAGTCCCTGAAAAATTTTCCAATTTTTGTCCCAATTCTTCCCATTCCCATTGAAACTTTTCAAATCCCTCTCAAAATGGTTGAAATTCTCTTGAAGCTTTTAAAATTCTCTCTAGAATTTTCAAAATCCATGTCCACATGTTTACAATTTCACGTCAAAAAATGGCTAAAATTCCAGTGGAAATTTTTTCAAAGTCCCTTAAAAATTTTCCAATTTTTGTCCCAATTCTTCCCATTCCCATTGAAACTTTTCAAATCCCTCTCAAAACTGTTGAAATTCTCTTGAAGCTTTTAAAATTCTCTCTAGAATTTTCAAAATCCATGTCCACATGTTTACAATTTCACGTCAAAAAATGGCTAAAATTCCAGTTGAAATTTTTTCAAAGTCCCTGAAAAATTTTCCAATTTTTGTCCCAATTCTTCCCCATTCCCATTGAAACTTTTCAAATCCCTCTCAAAATTGGTTGAAATTCTCTTGAAGCTTTTAAAATTCTCTCCAGAATTTTCAAAATCCATGTCCACATGTTTACAATTTCACGTCAAAAAATGGCTAAAATTCCAGTTGAAATTTTTTCAAAGTCCCTTAAAAATTTTCCAATTTTTGTCCCAATTCTTCCCATTCCCATTGAAACTTTTCAAATCCCTCTCCAAATTGTTGAAATTCTCTTGAAGTTTTTAAAATTCTCTCTAGAATTTTCAAAATCCATGTCCACATGTTTACAATTTCACGTCAAAAAATGGCTAAAATTCCAGTTGAAATTTTTTCAAAGTCCCTTAAAAATTTTCCAATTTTTGTCCCAATTCTTCCCATTCCCATTGAAACTTTCAAATCCCTCTCCAAATTGTTGAAATTCTCTTGAAGCTTTTAAAATTCTCTCTAGAATTTTCAAAATCCATGTCCACATGTTTACAATTTCACGTCAAAAAATGGCTAAAATTCCAGTTGGAAATTTTTTCAAAGTCCCTGAAAATTTTTCCAATTATTGTCCCAATTCTTCCCATTCCCATTGAAACTTTTCAAATCCCTCTCAAAATTGTTGAAATTCTCTTGAAGCTTTTAAAATTCTCTCTAGAATTTTCAAAATCCATGTCCACATGTTTACAATTTCACGTAAAAAAATGGCTAAAATTCCAGTGAAATTTTTTCAAAGTCCCTTCAACATTTTCCAATGTTTGTCCCAATTCTTCCCATTCTCATTGAAACTTTTCAAATCCCTCTCAAAATGGTTGAAATTCTCTTGAAGCTTTTAAAATTCTCTCTAGAATTTTCAAAATCCATGTCCACATGTTTACAATTTCACATAAAAAAATGGCTAAAATTCCAGTGGAAATTTTTTCAAAGTCCCTGAAAAATTTTCCAATTTTTGTCCCAATTCTTCCCATTCCCATTGAAACTTTTCAAATCCCTCTCAAAATTGTTGAAATTCTCTTGAAGCTTTTAAAATTCTCTCTAGAATTTTCAAAATCCATGTCCACATGTTTACAATTTCACGTCAAAAAATGGCTAAAATTCCAGTGGAAATTTTTTCAAAGTCCCTGAAAAATTTTCCAATTTTTGTCCCAATTCTTCCCATTCCCATTGAAACTTTTCAAATCCCTCTCAAAATTGTTGAAATTCTGTTGAAGCTTTTAAAATTCTCTCTAGAATTTTCAAAATCCATGTCCACATGTTTACAATTTCACGTCAAAAAATGGCTAAAATTCCAGTTGAAATTTTTTCAAAGTCCCTTAAAAATTTTCCAATTTTTGTCCCAATTCTTCCCATTCCCATTGAAACTTTTCAAATCCCTCTCAAATTGTTGAAATTCTGTTGAAGCTTTTAAAATTCTCTCTAGAATTTTCAAAATCCATGTCCACATGTTTACAATTCCACGTCAAAAAATGGCTAAAATTCCAGTTGAAATTTTTTCAAAGTCCCTTAAAAATTTTCCAATTTTTGTCCCAATTCTTCCCATTCCCATTGAAACTTTTCAAATCCCTCTCAAAATTGTTGAAATTCTGTTGAAGCTTTTAAAATTCTCTCTAGAATTTTCAAAATCCATGTCCACATGTTTACAATTTCACGTCAAAAAATGGCTAAAATTCCAGTTGAAATTTTTTCAAAGTCCCTTAAAAATTTTCCAATTTTTGTCCCAATTCTTCCATTCCCTTGAAACTTTTCAAATCTTTCTAAACATTGTTGAAATTCTGTTGAAGCTTTTAAAATTCTCTCTAGAATTTTCAAAATCCATGTCCACATGTTTACAATTTCACGTCAAAAAATGGCTAAAATTCCAGTTGAAATTTTTTCGAAGTCCTTAAAAATTTTCCAATTTTTGTCCCAATTCTTCCCATTCCCATTGAAACTTTTCAAATCCCTCTCAAAATTGTTGAAATTCTGTTGAAGCTTTTAAAATTCTCTCTAGAATTTTCAAAATCCATGTCCACATGTTTACAATTTCACGTCAAAAAATGGCTAAAATTCCAGTTGAAATTTTTTCAAAGTCCCTTAAAAATTTTCCAATTTTTGTCCCAATTCTTCCCATTCCCATTGAAACTTTTCAAATCCCTCTCAAAATTGTTGAAATTCTGTTGAAGCTTTTAAAATTCTCTCTAGAATTTTCAAAATCCATGTCCACATGTTTAAATTTCACGTCAAAAAATGGCTAAAATTCCAGTTGAAATTTTTTCAAAGTCCCTTAAAAATTTTCCAATTTTTGTCCCAATTCTTCCCATTCCCATTGAAACTTTTCAAATCCCTCTCAAAATTGTTGAAATTCTGTTGAAGCTTTTAGAATTCTCTCTAGAATTTTCAAATCCATGTCCACATGTTTACAATTTCACGTCAAAAAATGGCTAAAATTCCAGTTGAAATTTTTTCAAAGTCCCTTAAAAATTTTCCAATTTTTGTCCCAATTCTTCCCATTCCCATTGAAACTTTTCAAATCCCTCTCAAAATTGTTGAAATTCTGTTGAGGCTTTTAGAATTCTCTCTAGAATTTTCAAAATCAATGTCCACATGTTTACAATTTCACGTCAAAAAATGGCTAAAATTCCAGTTGAAATTTTTTCAAAGTCCCTTAAAAATTTTCCAATTTTTGTCCCCAATTCTTCCCATTCCCATTGAAACTTTTCAAATCCCTCTCAACATTGTTGAAATTCTGTTGAAGCTTTTAGAATTCTCTCTAGAATTTTCAAAATCCATGTCCACATGTTTACAATTTCACGTCAAAAAAATGGCTAAAATTCAAGTTAAATTTTTTCAAAGTCCCTTCAAAATTTTCCAATTTTTGTCCCAATTCTTCCATTCCCATTGAAACTTTTCAAATCCTCTCAAAATTGTTGAAATTCTGTTGAAGCTTTTAAAATTCTCTCTAGAATTTTTCAAAATCCATGTCCACATGTTTACAATTTCACGTCAAAAAATGGCTAAAATTCCAGTTGAAATTTTTTTCAAAGTCCCTTAAAAATTTTCCAATTTTTGTCCCAATTCTTCCCATTCCCATTGAAACTTTCAAATC
>NW_028116275.1:0-37423 GCF_964273445.1 Streptopelia decaocto
CATGTTTACAAGTTCACGTCAAAAAATGGCTAAAATTCCAGTTGAAATTTTTTCAAAGTCCCTTCAAAATTTTCCCATTTTTGTCCCAATTCTTCCCATTCCCATTGAAACTTTTCAAATCCCTCTCAAAATTGTTGAAATTCTGTTGAAGCTTTTAAAATTCTCTCTAGAATTTTCAAAATCCATGTCCACATGTTTACAATTTCACGTCAAAAAATGGCTAAAATTCCAGTTGAAATTTTTTCAAAGTCCCTTAAAAATTTTCCAATTTTTGTCCCAATTCTTCCCATTCCCATTGAAACTTTTCAAATCCCTCTCAAAATTGTTGAAATTCTGTTGAAGCTTTTAAAATTCTCTCTAGAATTTTCAAAATCCATGTCCACATGTTTACAATTTCACGTCAAAAAATTGCTAAAATTCCAGTTGAAATTTTTTCAAAGTCCCTTAAAAATTTTCCAATTTTTGTCCCAATTCTTCCCATTCCCATTGAAACTTTTCAAATCCCTCTCAAAATTGTTGAAATTCTGTTGAAGCTTTTAAAATTCTCTCTAGAATTTTCAAAATCCATGTCCACATGTTTACAATTTCACATAAAAAAAATGCTAAAATTCCAGTTGAAATTTTTTCAAAGTCCCTTAAAAATTTTCCAATTTTTGTCCCAATTCTTCCCATTCCCATTGAAACTTTTCAAATCCCTCTCAAAATTGTTGAAATTCTGTTGAAGCTTTTAAAATTCTCTCTAGAATTTTCAAAATCCATGTCCACATGTTTACAATTTCACGTAAAAAAAATGCTAAAATTCCAGTTGAAATTTTTTCAAAGTCCCTTAAAAATTTTCCAATTTTTGTCCCAATTCTTCCCATTCCCATTGAAACTTTTCAAATCCCTCTCAAAATTGTAGCAATTCTGTTAAAGCTTTTAAAATTCTCTCTAGAATTTTCAAAATCCATGGCCACATGTTTACAATTTCACGTCAAAAAATGGCTAAAATTCCAGTTGAAATTTTTTCAAAGTCCCTTAAAAATTTTCCAATTTTTGTCCCAATTCTTCCCATTCCCATTGAAACTTTTCAAATCCCTCTCAAAATTGTTGAAATTCTGTTGAAGCTTTTAAAATTCTCTCTAGAATTTTCAAAATCCACTTCAACATGTTTACAATTTCACGTCAAAAAATGGCTAAAATTCCAGTTGAAATTTTTTCAAAGTCCCTTCAAAATTTTCCAATTTTTGTCCCAATTCTTCCCATTCCCATTGAAACTTTTCAAATCCCTCTCAAAATTGTTGAAATTCTGTTGAAGCTTTTAAAATTCTCTCTAGAATTTTCAAAATCCATGTCCACATGTTTACAATTTCACGTCAAAAAATGGCTAAAATTCCAGTTGAAATTTTTTCAAAGTCCCTTAAAAATTTTCCAATTTTTGTCCCAATTCTTCCCATTCCCATTGAAACTTTTCAAATCCCTCTCAAAATTGTTGAAATTCTGTTGAAGCTTTTAAAATTCTCTCTAGAATTTTCAAAATCCATGTCCACATGTTTACAATTTCACGTCAAAAAATGGCTAAAATTCCAGTTGAAATTTTTTCAAAGTCCCTTAAAATTTTTCCAATTTTTGTCCCAATTCTTCCCATTCCCATTGAAACTTTTCAAATCCCTCTCAAAATTGTTGAAATTCTGTTGAAGCTTTTAAAATTCTCTCTAGAATTTTCAAAATCCATGTCCACATGTTTACAATTTCACGTAAAAAAAATGGCTAAAATTCCAGTTGAAATTTTTTCAAAGTCCCTTAAAAATTTTCCCATTTTTGTCCCAATTCTTCCCATTCCCATTGAAACTTTTCAAATCCCTCTCAAAATTGTTGAAATTCTGTTGAAGCTTTTAAAATTCTCTCTAGAATTTTCAAAATCCATGTCCACATGTTTACAATTTCACGTCAAAAAAATGCTAAAATTCCAGTTGAAATTTTTTCAAAGTCCCTTAAAAATTTTCCAATTTTTGTCCCAATTCTTCCCATTCCCATTGAAACTTTTCAAATCCCTCTCAAAATTGTTGAAATTCTGTTGAAGCTTTTAAAATTCTCTCTAGAATTTTCAAAATCCATGTCCACATGTTTACAATTTCACGTAAAAAAAATGCTAAAATTCCAGTTGAAATTTTTTCAAAGTCCCTTCAAAATTTTCCAATTTTTGTCCCAATTCTTCCCATTCCCATTGAAACTTTTCAAATCCCTCTCAAAATTGTTGAAATTCTGTTGAAGCTTTTAAAATTCTCTCTAGAATTTTCAAAATCCATGTCCACATGTTTACAATTTCACGTCAAAAAATGGCTAAAATTCCAGTTGAAATTTTTTCAAAGTCCCTTAAAAATTTTCCAATTTTTGTCCCAATTCTTCCCATTCCCATTGAAACTTTTCAAATCCCTCTCAAAATTGTTGAAATTCTGTTGAAGCTTTTAAAATTCTCTCTAGAATTTTCAAAATCCATGTCCACATGTTTACAATTTCACGTCAAAAAATGGCTAAAATTCCAGTTGAAATTTTTTCAAAGTCCCTTAAAAATTTTCCAATTTTTGTCCCAATTCTTCCCATTCCCATTGAAACTTTTCAAATCCCTCTCAAAATTGTTGAAATTCTCTTGAAGCTTTTAAAATTCTCTCTAGAATTTTCAAAATCCATGTCCACATGTTCACAGTTTCACGTAAAAAAAATGCTAAAATTCCAGTTGCAATTTTTTCAAAGTCCCTTAAAAATTTTCCCATTTTTGTCCCAATTCTTCCCATTCCCATTGAAACTTTTCAAATCCCTCTCAAAATTGTTGAAATTCTGTTGAAGCTTTTAAAATTCTCTCTAGAATTTTCAAAATCTATGTCCACATGTTTATAATTTCACGTCTAAAAATGGGTAAAATTCCAGTTGAAATTTTTTCAAAGTCCCTGAAAAATTTTCCAATTTTTGTCCCAATTCTTCCCATTCCCATTGAAACTTTTCAAATCCCTCTCAAAATTGTTGAAATTCTGTTGAAGCTTTTAAAATTCTCTCTAGAATTTTCAAAATCCATGGCCACATGTTTACAAGTTCACGTCAAAAAATGGCTAAAATTCCAGTTGAAATTTTTTCAAAGTCCCTTCAAAATTTTCCCATTTTTGTCCCAATTCTTCCCATTCCCATTGAAACTTTTCAAATCCCTCTCAAAATTGTAGAAATTCTGTTGAAGCTTTTAAAATTCTCTCTAGAATTTTCAAAATCCATGTCCACATGTTTACAATTTCACGTCAAAAAATGGCTAAAATTCCAGTTGAAATTTTTTCAAAGTCCCTTAAAAATTTTCCAATTTTTGTCCCAATTCTTCCCATTCCCATTGAAACTTTTCAAATCCCTCTCAAAATTGTTGAAATTCTCTTGAAGCTTTTAAAATTCTCTCTAGAATTTTCAAAATCCATGGCCACATGTTTACAATTTCACGTCAAAAAATGGCTAAAATTCCAGTTGAAATTTTTTCAAAGTCCCTTAAAAATTTTCCAATTTTTGTCCCAATTCTTCCCATTCCCATTGAAACTTTTCAAATCCCTCTCAAAATTGTTGAAATTCTGTTGAAGCTTTTAAAATTCTCTCTAGAATTTTCAAAATCCATGTCCACATGTTTACAATTTCACATCAAAAAATTGCTAAAATTCCAGTTGAAATTTTTTCAAAGTCCCTTAAAAATTTTCCAATTTTTGTCCCAATTCTTCCCATTCCCATTGAAACTTTTCAAATCCCTCTCAAAATTGTTGAAATTCTGTTGAAGCTTTTAAAATTCTCTCTAGAATTTTCAAAATCCATGTCCACATGTTTACAATTTCACGTCAAAAAATGGCTAAAATTCCAGTTGAAATTTTTTCAAAGTCCCTTAAAAATTTTCCAATTTTTGTCCCAATTCTTCCCATTCCCATTGAAACTTTTCAAATCCCTCTCAAAATTGTTGAAATTCTGTTGAAGCTTTTAAAATTCTCTCTAGAATTTTCAAAATCCATGTCCACATGTTTACAATTTCACATCAAAAAAATGCTAAAATTCCAGTTGAAATTTTTTCAAAGTCCCTTAAAAATTTTCCAATTTTTGTCCCAATTCTTCCCATTCCCATTGAAACTTTTCAAATCCCTCTCAAAATTGTTGAAATTCTGTTGAAGCTTTTAAAATTCTCTCTAGAATTTTCAAAATCCATGTCCACATGTTTACAATTTCACGTCAAAAATGGCTAAAATTCCAGTTGAAATTTTTTCAAAGTCCCTTAAAAATTTTCCCATTTTTGTCCCAATTCTTCCCATTCCCATTGAATCTTTTCAAATCCCTCTCAAAATTGTTGAAATTCTGTTGAAGCTTTTAAAATTCTCTCTAGAATTTTCAAAATCCATGTCCACATGTTTACAATTTCACGTCAAAAAAATGCTAAAATTCCAGTTGAAATTTTTTCAAAGTCCCTTAAAAATTTTCCAATTTTTGTCCCAATTCTTCCCATTCCCATTGAAACTTTTCAAATCCCTCTCAAAATTGTTGAAATTCTGTTGAAGCTTTTAAAATTCTCTCTAGAATTTTCAAAATCCATGTCCACATGTTTACAATTTCACGTCAAAAAATGGCTAAAATTCCAGTTGAAATTTTTTCAAAGTCCCTTCAAAATTTTCCAATTTTTGTCCCAATTCTTCCCATTCCCATTGAAACTTTTCAAATCCCTCTCAAAATTGTTGAAATTCTGTTGAAGCTTTTAAAATTCTCTCTAGAATTTTCAAAATCCATGTCCACATGTTTACAATTTCACGTCAAAAAATGGCTAAAATTCCAGTTGAAATTTTTTCAAAGTCCCTTAAAATTTTTCCAATTTTTGTCCCAATTCTTCCCATTCCCATTGAAACTTTTCAAATCCCTCTCATAATTGTTGAAATTCTGTTGAAGCTTTTAAAATTCTCTCTAGAATTTTCAAAATCCATGTCCACATGTTTACAATTTCACGTAAAAAAAATCGCTAAAATTCCAGTTGAAATTTTTTCAAAGTCCCTTAAAAATTTTCCAATTTTTGTCCCAATTCTTCCCATTCCCATTGAAACTTTTCAAATCCCTCTCAAAATTGTTGAAATTCTCTTGAAGCTTTTAAAATTCTCTCTAGAATTTTCAAAATCCATGTCCACATGTTTACAATTTCACGTCAAAAAATGGCTAAAATTCCAGTTGAAATTTTTTCAAAGTCCCTTAAAAATTTTCCAATTTTTGTCCCAATTCTTCCCATTCCCATTGAAACTTTTCAAATCCCTCTCAAAATTGTTGAAATTCTGTTGAAGCTTTTAAAATTCTCTCTAGAATTTTCAAAATCCATGGCCACATGTTTACAAGTTCACGTCAAAAAATGGCTAAAATTCCAGTTGAAATTTTTTCAACTAAATTTTTCCAATTTTTGTCCCAATTCTTCCCATTCCCATTGAAACTTTTCAAATCCCTCTCAAAATTGTTGAAATTCTCTTGAAGCTTTTAAAATTCTCTCTAGAATTTTCAAAATCCATGGCCACATGTTCACAATTTCACGTCAAAAAATGGCTAAAATTCCAGTTGAAATTTTTTCAAAGTCCCTTAAAAATTTTCCAATTTTTGTCCCAATTCTTCCCATTCCCATTGAAACTTTTCAAATCCCTCTCAAAATTGTTGAAATTCTGTTGAAGCTTTTAAAATTCTCTCTAGAATTTTCAAAATCCATGTCCACATGTTTACAATTTCACGTAAAAAAAATGCTAAAATTCCAGTTGAAATTTTTTCAAAGTCCCTTAAAAATTTTCCAATTTTTGTCCCAATTCTTCCCATTCCCATTGAAACTTTTCAAATCCCTCTCAAAATTGTTGAAATTCTGTTGAAGCTTTTAAAATTCTCTCTAGAATTTTCAAAATCCATGTCCACATGTTTACAATTTCACGTAAAAAAAATGCTAAAATTCCAGTTGAAATTTTTTCAAAGTCCCTTAAAAATTTTCCAATTTTTGTCCCAATTCTTCCCATTCCCATTGAAACTTTTCAAATCCCTCTCAAAATTGTAGCAATTCTGTTAAAGCTTTTAAAATTCTCTCTAGAATTTTCAAAATCCATGGCCACATGTTTACAATTTCACGTCAAAAAATGGCTAAAATTCCAGTTGAAATTTTTTCAAAGTCCCTTAAAAATTTTCCAATTTTTGTCCCAATTCTTCCCATTCCCATTGAAACTTTTCAAATCCCTCTCAAAATTGTTGAAATTCTGTTGAAGCTTTTAAAATTCTCTCTAGAATTTTCAAAATCCACTTCAACATGTTTACAATTTCACGTCAAAAAATGGCTAAAATTCCAGTTGAAATTTTTTCAAAGTCCCTTAAAAATTTTCCAATTTTTGTCCCAATTCTTCCCATTCCCATTGAAACTTTTCAAATCCCTCTCAAAATTGTTGAAATTCTGTTGAAGCTTTTAAAATTCTCTCTAGAATTTTCAAAATCCATGTCCACATGTTTACAATTTCACGTCAAAAAATGGCTAAAATTCCAGTTGAAATTTTTTCAAAGTCCCTTCAAAATTTTCCAATTTTTGTCCCAATTCTTCCCATTCCCATTGAAACTTTTCAAATCCCTCTCAAAATTGTTGAAATTCTGTTGAAGCTTTTAAAATTCTCTCTAGAATTTTCAAAATCCATGGCCACATGTTTACAAGTTCACGTCAAAAAATGGCTAAAATTCCAGTTGAAATTTTTTCAAAGTCCCTTAAAATTTTTCCAATTTTTGTCCCAATTCTTCCCATTCCCATTGAAACTTTTCAAATCCCTCTCAAAATTGTTGAAATTCTCTTGAAGCTTTTAAAATTCTCTCTAGAATTTTCAAAATCCATGGCCACATGTTCACAATTTCACGTCAAAAAATGGCTAAAATTCCAGTTGAAATTTTTTCAAAGTCCCTTAAAAATTTTCCAATTTTTGTCCCAATTCTTCCCATTCCCATTGAAACTTTTCAAATCCCTCTCAAAATTGTTGAAATTCTGTTGAAGCTTTTAAAATTCTCTCTAGAATTTTCAAAATCCATGTCCACATGTTTACAATTTCACGTCAAAAAAATGCTAAAATTCCAGTTGAAATTTTTTCAAAGTCCCTTAAAAATTTTCCAATTTTTGTCCCAATTCTTCCCATTCCCATTGAAACTTTTCAAATCCCTCTCAAAATTGTAGCAATTCTGTTAAAGCTTTTAAAATTCTCTCTAGAATTTTCAAAATCCATGGCCACATGTTTACAATTTCACGTCAAAAAATGGCTAAAATTCCAGTTGAAATTTTTTCAAAGTCCCTTAAAAATTTTCCAATTTTTGTCCCAATTCTTCCCATTCCCATTGAAACTTTTCAAATCCCTCTCAAAATTGTTGAAATTCTGTTGAAGCTTTAAAATTCTCTCTAGAATTTTCAAAATCCATGTCCACATGTTTACAATTTCACGTCAAAAAATGGCTAAAATTCCAGTTGAAATTTTTTCAAAGTCCCTTCAAAATTTTCCAATTTTTGTCCCAATTCTTCCCATTCCCATTGAAACTTTTCAAATCCCTCTCAAAATTGTTGAAATTCTGTTGAAGCTTTTAAAATTCTCTCTAGAATTTTCAAAATCCATGGCCACATGTTTACAAGTTCACGTCAAAAAATGGCTAAAATTCCAGTTGAAATTTTTTCAAAGTCCCTTAAAATTTTTCCAATTTTTGTCCCAATTCTTCCCATTCCCATTGAAACTTTTCAAATCCCTCTCAAAATTGTTGAAATTCTCTTGAAGCTTTTAAAATTCTCTCTAGAATTTTCAAAATCCATGGCCACATGTTCACAATTTCACGTCAAAAAATGGCTAAAATTCCAGTTGAAATTTTTTCAAAGTCCCTTAAAAATTTTCCAATTTTTGTCCCAATTCTTCCCATTCCCATTGAAACTTTTCAAATCCCTCTCAAAATTGTTGAAATTCTGTTGAAGCTTTTAAAATTCTCTCTAGAATTTTCAAAATCCATGTCCACATGTTTACAATTTCACGTAAAAAAAATGCTAAAATTCCAGTTGAAATTTTTTCAAAGTCCCTTAAAAATTTTCCAATTTTTGTCCCAATTCTTCCCATTCCCATTGAAACTTTTCAAATCCCTCTCAAAATTGTAGCAATTCTGTTAAAGCTTTTAAAATTCTCTCTAGAATTTTCAAAATCCATGGCCACATGTTTACAATTTCACGTCAAAAAATGGCTAAAATTCCAGTTGAAATTTTTTCAAAGTCCCTTAAAAATTTTCCAATTTTTGTCCCAATTCTTCCCATTCCCATTGAAACTTTTCAAATCCCTCTCAAAATTGTTGAAATTCTGTTGAAGCTTTTAAAATTCTCTCTAGAATTTTCAAAATCCATGTCCACATGTTTACAATTTCACGTCAAAAAATGGCTAAAATTCCAGTTGAAATTTTTTCAAAGTCCCTTAAAAATTTTCCAATTTTTGTCCCAATTCTTCCCATTCCCATTGAAACTTTTCAAATCCCTCTCAAAATTGTTGAAATTCTGTTGAAGCTTTTAAAATTCTCTCTAGAATTTTCAAAATCCATGTCCACATGTTTACAATTTCACGTCAAAAAATTGCTAAAATTCCAGTTGAAATTTTTTCAAAGTCCCTTAAAAATTTTCCAATTTTTGTCCCAATTCTTCCCATTCCCATTGAAACTTTTCAAATCCCTCTCAAAATTGTTGAAATTCTGTTGAAGCTTTTAAAATTCTCTCTAGAATTTTCAAAATCCATGTCCACATGTTTACAATTTCACATAAAAAAAATGCTAAAATTCCAGTTGAAATTTTTTCAAAGTCCCTTAAAAATTTTCCAATTTTTGTCCCAATTCTTCCCATTCCCATTGAAACTTTTCAAATCCCTCTCAAAATTGTTGAAATTCTGTTGAAGCTTTTAAAATTCTCTCTAGAATTTTCAAAATCCATGTCCACATGTTTACAATTTCACGTAAAAAAAATGCTAAAATTCCAGTTGAAATTTTTTCAAAGTCCCTTAAAAATTTTCCAATTTTTGTCCCAATTCTTCCCATTCCCATTGAAACTTTTCAAATCCCTCTCAAAATTGTAGCAATTCTGTTAAAGCTTTTAAAATTCTCTCTAGAATTTTCAAAATCCATGGCCACATGTTTACAATTTCACGTCAAAAAATGGCTAAAATTCCAGTTGAAATTTTTTCAAAGTCCCTTAAAAATTTTCCAATTTTTGTCCCAATTCTTCCCATTCCCATTGAAACTTTTCAAATCCCTCTCAAAATTGTTGAAATTCTGTTGAAGCTTTTAAAATTCTCTCTAGAATTTTCAAAATCCACTTCAACATGTTTACAATTTCACGTCAAAAAATGGCTAAAATTCCAGTTGAAATTTTTTCAAAGTCCCTTCAAAATTTTCCAATTTTTGTCCCAATTCTTCCCATTCCCATTGAAACTTTTCAAATCCCTCTCAAAATTGTTGAAATTCTGTTGAAGCTTTTAAAATTCTCTCTAGAATTTTCAAAATCCATGTCCACATGTTTACAATTTCACGTCAAAAAATGGCTAAAATTCCAGTTGAAATTTTTTCAAAGTCCCTTAAAAATTTTCCAATTTTTGTCCCAATTCTTCCCATTCCCATTGAAACTTTTCAAATCCCTCTCAAAATTGTTGAAATTCTGTTGAAGCTTTTAAAATTCTCTCTAGAATTTTCAAAATCCATGTCCACATGTTTACAATTTCACGTCAAAAAATGGCTAAAATTCCAGTTGAAATTTTTTCAAAGTCCCTTAAAATTTTTCCAATTTTTGTCCCAATTCTTCCCATTCCCATTGAAACTTTTCAAATCCCTCTCAAAATTGTTGAAATTCTGTTGAAGCTTTTAAAATTCTCTCTAGAATTTTCAAAATCCATGTCCACATGTTTACAATTTCACGTAAAAAAAATGGCTAAAATTCCAGTTGAAATTTTTTCAAAGTCCCTTAAAAATTTTCCCATTTTTGTCCCAATTCTTCCCATTCCCATTGAAACTTTTCAAATCCCTCTCAAAATTGTTGAAATTCTGTTGAAGCTTTTAAAATTCTCTCTAGAATTTTCAAAATCCATGTCCACATGTTTACAATTTCACGTCAAAAAAATGCTAAAATTCCAGTTGAAATTTTTTCAAAGTCCCTTAAAAATTTTCCAATTTTTGTCCCAATTCTTCCCATTCCCATTGAAACTTTTCAAATCCCTCTCAAAATTGTTGAAATTCTGTTGAAGCTTTTAAAATTCTCTCTAGAATTTTCAAAATCCATGTCCACATGTTTACAATTTCACGTAAAAAAAATGCTAAAATTCCAGTTGAAATTTTTTCAAAGTCCCTTCAAAATTTTCCAATTTTTGTCCCAATTCTTCCCATTCCCATTGAAACTTTTCAAATCCCTCTCAAAATTGTTGAAATTCTGTTGAAGCTTTTAAAATTCTCTCTAGAATTTTCAAAATCCATGTCCACATGTTTACAATTTCACGTCAAAAAATGGCTAAAATTCCAGTTGAAATTTTTTCAAAGTCCCTTAAAAATTTTCCAATTTTTGTCCCAATTCTTCCCATTCCCATTGAAACTTTTCAAATCCCTCTCAAAATTGTTGAAATTCTGTTGAAGCTTTTAAAATTCTCTCTAGAATTTTCAAAATCCATGTCCACATGTTTACAATTTCACGTCAAAAAATGGCTAAAATTCCAGTTGAAATTTTTTCAAAGTCCCTTAAAAATTTTCCAATTTTTGTCCCAATTCTTCCCATTCCCATTGAAACTTTTCAAATCCCTCTCAAAATTGTTGAAATTCTCTTGAAGCTTTTAAAATTCTCTCTAGAATTTTCAAAATCCATGTCCACATGTTCACAGTTTCACGTAAAAAAAATGCTAAAATTCCAGTTGCAATTTTTTCAAAGTCCCTTAAAAATTTTCCCATTTTTGTCCCAATTCTTCCCATTCCCATTGAAACTTTTCAAATCCCTCTCAAAATTGTTGAAATTCTGTTGAAGCTTTTAAAATTCTCTCTAGAATTTTCAAAATCTATGTCCACATGTTTATAATTTCACGTCTAAAAATGGGTAAAATTCCAGTTGAAATTTTTTCAAAGTCCCTGAAAAATTTTCCAATTTTTGTCCCAATTCTTCCCATTCCCATTGAAACTTTTCAAATCCCTCTCAAAATTGTTGAAATTCTGTTGAAGCTTTTAAAATTCTCTCTAGAATTTTCAAAATCCATGGCCACATGTTTACAAGTTCACGTCAAAAAATGGCTAAAATTCCAGTTGAAATTTTTTCAAAGTCCCTTCAAAATTTTCCCATTTTTGTCCCAATTCTTCCCATTCCCATTGAAACTTTTCAAATCCCTCTCAAAATTGTAGAAATTCTGTTGAAGCTTTTAAAATTCTCTCTAGAATTTTCAAAATCCATGTCCACATGTTTACAATTTCACGTCAAAAAATGGCTAAAATTCCAGTTGAAATTTTTTCAAAGTCCCTTAAAAATTTTCCAATTTTTGTCCCAATTCTTCCCATTCCCATTGAAACTTTTCAAATCCCTCTCAAAATTGTTGAAATTCTCTTGAAGCTTTTAAAATTCTCTCTAGAATTTTCAAAATCCATGGCCACATGTTTACAATTTCACGTCAAAAAATGGCTAAAATTCCAGTTGAAATTTTTTCAAAGTCCCTTAAAAATTTTCCAATTTTTGTCCCAATTCTTCCCATTCCCATTGAAACTTTTCAAATCCCTCTCAAAATTGTTGAAATTCTGTTGAAGCTTTTAAAATTCTCTCTAGAATTTTCAAAATCCATGGCCACATGTTTACAATTTCACATCAAAAAATTGCTAAAATTCCAGTTGAAATTTTTTCAAAGTCCCTTAAAAATTTTCCAATTTTTGTCCCAATTCTTCCCATTCCCATTGAAACTTTTCAAATCCCTCTCAAAATTGTTGAAATTCTGTTGAAGCTTTTAAAATTCTCTCTAGAATTTTCAAAATCCACTTCAACATGTTTACAATTTCACGTCAAAAAATGGCTAAAATTCCAGTTGAAATTTTTTCAAAGTCCCTTAAAAATTTTCCAATTTTTGTCCCAATTCTTCCCATTCCCCTTGAAACTTTTCAAATCCCTCTCAAAATTGTTGAAATTCTGTTGAAGCTTTTAAAATTCTCTCTAGAATTTTCAAAATCCATGTCCACATGTTTACAATTTCACGTCAAAAAATGGCTAAAATTCCAGTTGAAATTTTTTCAAAGTCCCTTCAAAATTTTCCAATTTTTGTCCCAATTCTTCCCATTCCCATTGAAACTTTTCAAATCCCTCTCAAAATTGTTGAAATTCTGTTGAAGCTTTTAAAATTCTCTCTAGAATTTTCAAAATCCATGTCCACATGTTTACAATTTCACGTCAAAAAATGGCTAAAATTCCAGTTGAAATTTTTTCAAAGTCCCTTAAAATTTTTCCAATTTTTGTCCCAATTCTTCCCATTCCCATTGAAACTTTTCAAATCCCTCTCAAAATTGTTGAAATTCTGTTGAAGCTTTTAAAATTCTCTCTAGAATTTTCAAAATCCATGTCCACATGTTTACAATTTCACGTCAAAAAATGGCTAAAATTCCAGTTGAAATTTTTTCAAAGTCCCTTAAAAATTTTCCCATTTTTGTCCCAATTCTTCCCATTCCCATTGAAACTTTTCAAATCCCTCTCAAAATTGTTGAAATTCTGTTGAAGCTTTTAAAATTCTCTCTAGAATTTTCAAAATCCATGGCCACATGTTTACAATTTCACGTCAAAAAAATGCTAAAATTCCAGTTGAAATTTTTTCAAAGTCCCTTAAAAATTTTCCAATTTTTGTCCCAATTCTTCCCATTCCCATTGAAACTTTTCAAATCCCTCTCAAAATTGTTGAAATTCTGTTGAAGCTTTTAAAATTCTCTCTAGAATTTTCAAAATCCATGTCCACATGTTTACAATTTCACGTAAAAAAAATGCTAAAATTCCAGTTGAAATTTTTTCAAAGTCCCTTAAAAATTTTCCAATTTTTGTCCCAATTCTTCCCATTCCCATTGAAACTTTTCAAATCCCTCTCAAAATTGTTGAAATTCTGTTGAAGCTTTTAAAATTCTCTCTAGAATTTTCAAAATCCATGTCCACATGTTTACAATTTCACGTCAAAAAAATGCTAAAATTCCAGTTGAAATTTTTTCAAAGTCCCTTAAAAATTTTCCAATTTTTGTCCCAATTCTTCCCATTCCCATTGAAACTTTTCAAATCCCTCTCAAAATTGTTGAAATTCTCTTGAAGCTTTTAAAATTCTCTCTAGAATTTTCAAAATCCATGTCCACATGTTTACAATTTCACGTCAAAAAATGGCTAAAATTCCAGTTGAAATTTTTTCAAAGTCCCTTAAAAATTTTCCAATTTTTGTCCCAATTCTTCCCATTCCCATTGAAACTTTTCAAATCCCTCTCAAAATTGTTGAAATTCTCTTGAAGCTTTTAAAATTCTCTCTAGAATTTTCAAAATCCATGTCCACATGTTTACAATTTCACGTCAAAAAATGGCTAAAATTCCAGTTGAAATTTTTTCAAAGTCCCTTAAAAATTTTCCAATTTTTGTCCCAATTCTTCCCATTCCCATTGAAACTTTTCAAATCCCTCTCAAAATTGTTGAAATTCTGTTGAAGCTTTTAAAATTCTCTCTAGAATTTTCAAAATCCATGTCCACATGTTTACAATTTCACGTCAAAAAATGGCTAAAATTCCAGTTGAAATTTTTTCAAAGTCCCTTAAAAATTTTCCAATTTTTGTCCCAATTCTTCCCATTCCCATTGAAACTTTTCAAATCCCTCTCAAAATTCTTCCCATTCCCATTGAAACTTTTCAAATCCCTCTCAAAATTGTTGAAATTCTGTTGAAGCTTTTAAAATTCTCTCTAGAATTTTCAAAATCCACTTCAACATGTTTACAATTTAGTCCCTGAAAAATTTTCCAATTTTTGTCCCAATTCTTCCCATTCCCATTGAAACTTTTCAAATCCCTCTCAAAATTGTTGAAATTCTGTTGAAGCTTTTAAAATTCTCTCTAGAATTTTCAAAATCCACTTCAACATGTTTACAATTTCACGTCAAAAAATGGCTAAAATTCCAGTTGAAATTTTTTCAAAGTCCCTTAGAAATTTTCCCATTTTTGTCCCAATTCTTCCCATTCCCATTGAAACTTTTCAAATCCCTCTCAAAATTGTTGAAATTCTGTTGAAGCTTTTAAAATTCTCTCTAGAATTTTCAAAATCTATGTCCACATGTTTATAATTTCACGTCTAAAAATGGCTAAAATTCCAGTTGAAATTTTTTCAAAGTCCCTGAAAAATTTTCCAATTTTTGTCCCAATTCTTCCCATTCCCATTGAAACTTTTCAAATCCCTCTCAAAATTGTTGAAATTCTGTTGAAGCTTTTAAAATTCTCTCTAGAATTTTCAAAATCCATGGCCACATGTTTACAAGTTCACGTCAAAAAATGGCTAAAATTCCAGTTGAAATTTTTTCAAAGTCCCTTCAAAATTTTCCCATTTTTGTCCCAATTCTTCCCATTCCCATTGAAACTTTTCAAATCCCTCTCAAAATTGTAGAAATTCTGTTGAAGCTTTTAAAATTCTCTCTAGAATTTTCAAAATCCATGTCCACATGTTTACAATTTCACGTCAAAAAATGGCTAAAATTCCAGTTGAAATTTTTTCAAAGTCCCTTAAAAATTTTCCAATTTTTGTCCCAATTCTTCCCATTCCCATTGAAACTTTTCAAATCCCTCTCAAAATTGTTGAAATTCTGTTGAAGCTTTTAAAATTCTCTCTAGAATTTTCAAAATCCATGGCCACATGTTTACAATTTCACGTCAAAAAATGGCTAAAATTCCAGTTGAAATTTTTTCAAAGTCCCTTAAAAATTTTCCAATTTTTGTCCCAATTCTTCCCATTCCCATTGAAACTTTTCAAATCCCTCTCAAAATTGTTGAAATTCTGTTGAAGCTTTTAAAATTCTCTCTAGAATTTTCAAAATCCATGTCCACATGTTTACAATTTCACATCAAAAAATTGCTAAAATTCCAGTTGAAATTTTTTCAAAGTCCCTTAAAAATTTTCCAATTTTTGTCCCAATTCTTCCCATTCCCATTGAAACTTTTCAAATCCCTCTCAAAATTGTTGAAATTCTGTTGAAGCTTTTAAAATTCTCTCTAGAATTTTCAAAATCCACTTCAACATGTTTACAATTTCACGTCAAAAAATGGCTAAAATTCCAGTTGAAATTTTTTCAAAGTCCCTTCAAAATTTTCCAATTTTTGTCCCAATTCTTCCCATTCCCATTGAAACTTTTCAAATCCCTCTCAAAATTGTTGAAATTCTCTTGAAGCTTTTAAAATTCTCTCTAGAATTTTCAAAATCCATGTCCACATGTTTACAATTTCACGTAAAAAAAATGCTAAAATTCCAGTTGAAATTTTTTCAAAGTCCCTTAAAAATTTTCCAATTTTTGTCCCAATTCTTCCCATTCCCATTGAAACTTTTCAAATCCCTCTCAAAATTGTTGAAATTCTGTTGAAGCTTTTAAAATTCTCTCTAGAATTTTCAAAATCCATGTCCACATGTTTACAATTTCACGTCAAAAAAATGCTAAAATTCCAGTTGAAATTTTTTCAAAGTCCCTTAAAAATTTTCCAATTTTTGTCCCAATTCTTCCCATTCCCATTGAAACTTTTCAAATCCCTCTCAAAATTGTTGAAATTCTCTTGAAGCTTTTAAAATTCTCTCTAGAATTTTCAAAATCCATGTCCACATGTTTACAATTTCACGTCAAAAAATGGCTAAAATTCCAGTTGAAATTTTTTCAAAGTCCCTTAAAAATTTTCCAATTTTTGTCCCAATTCTTCCCATTCCCATTGAAACTTTTCAAATCCCTCTCAAAATTGTTGAAATTCTCTTGAAGCTTTTAAAATTCTCTCTAGAATTTTCAAAATCCATGGCCACATGTTCACAATTTCACGTCAAAAAATGGCTAAAATTCCAGTTGAAATTTTTTCAAAGTCCCTTAAAAATTTTCCAATTTTTGTCCCAATTCTTCCCATTCCCATTGAAACTTTTCAAATCCCTCTCAAAATTGTTGAAATTCTGTTGAAGCTTTTAAAATTCTCTCTAGAATTTTCAAAATCCACTTCAACATGTTTACAATTTCACGTAACAAAATGGCTAAAATTCCAGTTGAAATTTTTTCAAAGTCCCTTAAAAATTTTCCAATTTTTGTCCCAATTCTTCCCATTCCCATTGAAACTTTTCAAATCCCTCTCAAAATTGTTGAAATTCTGTTGAAGCTTTTAAAATTCTCTCTAGAATTTTCAAAATCCATGGCCACATGTTTACAAGTTCACGTCAAAAAATGGCTAAAATTCCAGTTGAAATTTTTTCAAAGTCCCTTCAAAATTTTCCCATTTTTGTCCCAATTCTTCCCATTCCCATTGAAACTTTTCAAATCCCTCTCAAAATTGTAGAAATTCTGTTGAAGCTTTTAAAATTCTCTCTAGAATTTTCAAAATCCATGTCCACATGTTTACAATTTCACGTCAAAAAATGGCTAAAATTCCAGTTGAAATTTTTTCAAAGTCCCTTAAAAATTTTCCAATTTTTGTCCCAATTCTTCCCATTCCCATTGAAACTTTTCAAATCCCTCTCAAAATTGTTGAAATTCTCTTGAAGCTTTTAAAATTCTCTCTAGAATTTTCAAAATCCATGGCCACATGTTTACAATTTCACGTAACAAAATGGCTGAAATTCCAGTTGAAATTTTGTCAAAGTCCCTTAAAAATTTTCCAATTTTTGTCCCAATTCTTCCCATTCCCATTGAAACTTTTCAAATCCCTCTCAAAATTGTTGAAATTCTGTTGAAGCTTTTAAAATTCTCTCTAGAATTTTCAAAATCCATGTCCACATGTTTACAATTTCACGTCAAAAAATGGCTAAAATTCCAGTTGAAATTTTTTCAAAGTCCCTGAAAAATTTTCCAATTTTTGTCCCAATTCTTCCCATTCCCATTGAAACTTTTCAAATCCCTCTCAAAATTGTTGAAATTCTCTTGAAGCTTTTAAAATTCTCTCTAGAATTTTCAAAATCCATGTCCACATGTTTACAATTTCACGTCAAAAAATGGCTAAAATTCCAGTTGAAATTTTTTCAAAGTCCCTTCAAAATTTTCCAATTTTTGTCCCAATTCTTCCCATTCCCATTGAAACTTTTCAAATCCCTCTCAAAATTGTAGAAATTCTGTTGAAGCTTTTAAAATTCTCTCTAGAATTTTCAAAATCCACTTCAACATGTTTACAATTTCACGTCAAAAAATGGCTAAAATTCCAGTTGAAATTTTTTCAAAGTCCCTTAAAAATTTTCCAATTTTTGTCCCAATTCTTCCCATTCCCATTGAAACTTTTCAAATCCCTCTCAAAATTGTTGAAATTCTCTTGAAGCTTTTAAAATTCTCTCTAGAATTTTCAAAATCCATGGCCACATGTTCACAATTTCACGTCAAAAAATGGCTAAAATTCCAGTTGAAATTTTTTCAAAGTCCCTTAAAAATTTTCCAATTTTTGTCCCAATTCTTCCCATTCCCATTGAAACTTTTCAAATCCCTCTCAAAATTGTTGAAATTCTGTTGAAGCTTTTAAAATTCTCTCTAGAATTTTCAAAATCCACTTCAACATGTTTACAATTTCACGTCAAAAAATGGCTAAAATTCCAGTTGAAATTTTTTCAAAGTCCCTTAAAAATTTTCCAATTTTTGTCCCAATTCTTCCCATTCCCATTGAAACTTTTCAAATCCCTCTCAAAATTGTTGAAATTCTGTTGAAGCTTTTAAAATTCTCTCTAGAATTTTCAAAATCCATGGCCACATGTTTACAAGTTCACGTCAAAAAATGGCTAAAATTCCAGTTGAAATTTTTTCAAAGTCCCTTCAAAATTTTCCCATTTTTGTCCCAATTCTTCCCATTCCCATTGAAACTTTTCAAATCCCTCTCAAAATTGTTGAAATTCTCTTGAAGCTTTTAAAATTCTCTCTAGAATTTTCAAAATCCATGTCCACATGTTCACAATTTCACGTAAAAAAAATGCTAAAATTCCAGTTGCAATTTTTTCAAAGTCCCTTAAAAATTTTCCAATTTTTGTCCCAATTCTTCCCATTCCCATTGAAACTTTTCAAATCCCTCTCAAAATTGTAGCAATTCTGTTAAAGCTTTTAAAATTCTCTCTAGAATTTTCAAAATCCATGTCCACATGTTTACAATTTCACATAAAAAAATGGCTAAAATTCCAGTTGAAATTTTTTCAAAGTCCCTTAAAAATTTTCCAATTTTTGTCCCAATTCTTCCCATTCCCATTGAAACTTTTCAAATCCCTCTCAAAATTGTTGAAATTCTCTTGAAGCTTTTAAAATTCTCTCTAGAATTTTCAAAATCCATGTCCACATGTTTACAATTTCACGTCAAAAAATGGCTAAAATTCCAGTTGAAATTTTTTCAAAGTCCCTTAAAAATTTTCCAATTTTTGTCCCAATTCTTCCCATTCCCATTGAAACTTTTCAAATCCCTCTCAAAATTGTTGAAATTCTGTTGAAGCTTTTAAAATTCTCTCTAGAATTTTCAAAATCCATGTCCACATCTTTACAATTTCATGTCAAAAAATTGCTAAAATTCCAGTTGAAATTTTTTCAAAGTCCCTTAAAAATTTTCCAATTTTTGTCCCAATTCTTCCCATTCCCATTGAAACTTTTCAAATCCCTCTCAAAATTGTTGAAATTCTCTTGAAGCTTTTAAAATTCTCTCTAGAATTTTCAAAATCCATGGCCACATGTTTACAATTTCACATAAAAAAATGGCTAAAATTCCAGTTGAAATTTTTTCAAAGTCCCTTAACAATTTTCCAATTTTTGTCCCAATTCTTCCCATTCCCATTGAAACTTTTCAAATCCCTCTCAAAATTGTTGAAATTCTGTTGAAGCTTTTAAAATTCTCTCTAAAATTTTCAAAATCCATGTCCACATGTTTACAATTTCACATTAAAAAATGGCTAAAATTCCAGTTGAAATTTTTTCAAAGTCCCTTAAAAATTTTCCAATTTTTGTCCCAATTCTTCCCATTCCCATTGAAACTTTTCAAATCCCTCTCAAAATTGTTGAAATTCTGTTGAAGCTTTTAAAATTCTCTCTAGAATTTTCAAAATCCATGGCCACATGTTTACAATTTCACATAAAAAAATGGCTAAAATTCCAGTTGAAATTTTTTCAAAGTCCCTTAAAAATTTTCCAATTTTTGTCCCAATTCTTCCCATTCCCATTGAAACTTTTCAAATCCCTCTCAAAATTGTTGAAATTCTGTTGAAGCTTTTAAAATTCTCTCTAGAATTTTCAAAATCCATGTCCACATGTTTACAATTTCACATAAAAAAATGGCTAAAATTCCAGTTGAAATTTTTTCAAAGTCCCTTCAAAATTTTCCAATTTTTGTCCCAATTCTTCCCATTCCCATTGAAACTTTTCAAATCCCTCTCAAAATTGTTGAAATTCTGTTGAAGCTTTTAAAATTCTCTCTAGAATTTTCAAAATCCATGTCCACATGTTTACAATTTCACGTCAAAAAATGGCTAAAATTCCAGTTGAAATTTTTTCAAAGTCCCTTCAAAATTTTCCAATTTTTGTCCCAATTCTTCCCATTCCCATTGAAACTTTTCAAATCCCTCTCAAAATTGTTGAAATTCTGTTGAAGCTTTTAAAATTCTCTCTAGAATTTTCAAAATCCATGTCCACATCTTTACAATTTCATGTCAAAAAATTGCTAAAATTCCAGTTGAAATTTTTTCAAAGTCCCTTAAAAATTTTCCAATTTTTGTCCCAATTCTTCCCATTCCCATTGAAACTTTTCAAATCCCTCTCAAAATTGTTGAAATTCTGTTGAAGCTTTTAAAATTCTCTCTAGAATTTTCAAAATCCATGTCCACATGTTTACAATTTCACGTCAAAAAATGGCTAAAATTCCAGTTGAAATTTTTTCAAAGTCCCTTAACAATTTTCCAATTTTTGTCCCAATTCTTCCCATTCCCATTGAAACTTTTCAAATCCCTCTCAAAATTGTTGAAATTCTGTTGAAGCTTTTAAAATTCTCTCTAAAATTTTCAAAATCCATGTCCACATGTTTACAATTTCACATTAAAAAATGGCTAAAATTCCAGTTGAAATTTTTTCAAAGTCCCTTCAAAATTTTCCAATTTTTGTCCCAATTCTTCCCATTCCCATTGAAACTTTTCAAATCCCTCTCAAAATTGTTGAAATTCTGTTGAAGCTTTTAAAATTCTCTCTAGAATTTTCAAAATCCATGGCCACATGTTTACAATTTCACATAAAAAAATGGCTAAAATTCCAGTTGAAATTTTTTCAAAGTCCCTTAAAAATTTTCCAATTTTTGTCCCAATTCTTCCCATTCCCATTGAAACTTTTCAAATCCCTCTCAAAATTGTTGAAATTCTGTTGAAGCTTTTAAAATTCTCTCTAGAATTTTCAAAATCCATGTCCACATATTTACAATTTCACATAAAAAAATGGCTAAAATTCCAGTTGAAATTTTTTCAAAGTCCCTTCAAAATTTTCCAATTTTTGTCCCAATTCTTCCCATTCCCATTGAAACTTTTCAAATCCCTCTCAAAATTGTTGAAATTCTGTTGAAGCTTTTAAAATTCTCTCTAGAATTTTCAAAATCCATGTCCACATGTTTACAATTTCACGTCAAAAAATGGCTAAAATTCCAGTTGAAATTTTTTCAAAGTCCCTTCAAAATTTTCCAATTTTTGTCCCAATTCTTCCCATTCCCATTGAAACTTTTCAAATCCCTCTCAAAATTGTTGAAATTCTGTTGAAGCTTTTAAAATTCTCTCTAGAATTTTCAAAATCCATGACCACATGTTTACAATTTCACGTCAAAAAATGGCTAAAATTCCAGTTGAAATTTTTTCAAAGTCCCTTAAAAATTTTCCAATTTTTGTCCCAATTCTTCCCATTCCCATTGAAACTTTTCAAATCCCTCTCAAAATTGTTGAAATTCTGTTGAAGCTTTTAAAATTCTCTCTAGAATTTTCAAAATCCATGGCCACATGTTTACAATTTCACATAAAAAAATGGCTAAAATTCCAGTTGAAATTTTTTCAAAGTCCCTTAAAAATTTTCCAATTTTTGTCCCAATTCTTCCCATTCCCATTGAAACTTTTCAAATCCCTCTCAAAATTGTTGAAATTCTGTTGAAGCTTTTAAAATTCTCTCTAGAATTTTCAAAATCCATGGCCACATGTTTACAATTTCACATTAAAAAATTGCTAAAATTCCAGTTGAAATTTTTTCAAAGTCCCTTAAAAATTTTCCAATTTTTGTCCCAATTCTTCCCATTCCCATTGAAACTTTTCAAATCCCTCTCAAAATTGTTGAAATTCTCTTGAAGCTTTTAAAATTCTCTCTAGAATTTTCAAAATCCATGTCCACATGTTTACAATTTCACGTAACAAAATGGCTAAAATTCCAGTTGAAATTTTTTCAAAGTCCCTTAAAAATTTTCCAATTTTTGTCCCAATTCTTCCCATTCCCATTGAAACTTTTCAAATCCCTCTCAAAATTGTTGAAATTCTGTTGAAGCTTTTAAAATTCTCTCTAGAATTTTCAAAATCCATGTCCACATGTTTACAATTTCACGTCAAAAAATGGCTAAAATTCCAGTTGAAATTTTTTCAAAGTCCCTTCAAAATTTTCCAATTTTTGTCCCAATTCTTCCCATTCCCATTGAAACTTTTCAAATCCCTCTCAAAATTGTTGAAATTCTGTTGAAACTTTTAAAATTCTCTCTAGAATTTTCAAAATCCATGTCCACATGTTTACAATTTCACGACAAAAAATGCCTAAAATGCCAGTTGAAATTTTTTCAAAGTCCCTTAAAAATTTTCCAATTTTTGTCCCAATTCTTCCCATTCCCATTGAAACTTTTCAAATCCCTCTCAAAATTGTTGAAATTCTCTTGAAGCTTTTAAAATTCTCTCTAGAATTTTCAAAATCCATGGCCACATGTTTACAATTTCATGTCAAAAAATGGCTAAAATTCCAGTTGAAATTTTTTCAAAGTCCCTTCAAAATTTTCCAATTTTTGTCCCAATTCTTCCCATTCCCATTGAAACTTTTCAAATCCCTCTCAAAATTGTTGAAATTCCGTTGAAGCTTTTAAAATTCTCTCTAGAATTTTCAAAATCCATGTCCACATGTTTACAATTTCACGTCAAAAAATGGCTAAAATTCCAGTTGAAATTTTTTCAAAGTCCCTTAAAAATTTTCCAATTTTTGTCCCAATTCTTCCCATTCCCATTGAAACTTTTCAAATCCCTCTCAAAATTGTTGAAATTCTGTTGAAGCTTTTAAAATTCTCTCTAGAATTTTCAAAATCCATGTCCACATGTTTACCATTTCACGTCAAAAAATGGCTAAAATTCCAGTTGAAATTTTTTCAAAGTCCCTTAAAAATTTTCCAATTTCTGTCCCAATTCTTCCCATTCCCATTGAAACTTTTCAAATCCCTCTCAAAATTGTTGAAATTCTCTTGAAGCTTTTAAAATTCTCTCTAGAATTTTCAAAATCCATGGCCACATGTTTACAATTTCACGTAAAAAAATGGCTAAAATTCCAGTTGAAATTTTTTCAAAGTCCCTTAAAAATTTTCCAATTTTTGTCCCAATTCTTCCCATTCCCATTGAAACTTTTCAAATCCCTCTCAAAATTGTGGAAATTCTGTTGAAGCTTTTAAAATTCTCTCTAGAATTTTCAAAATCCATGTCCACATGTTTACAATTTCACGTCAAAAAATGGCTAAAATTCCAGTTGAAATTTTTTCAAAGTCCCTTAAAAATTTTTTAATTTCTGTCCCAATTCTTCCCATTCCCATTGAAACTTTTCAAATCCCTCTCAAAATTGTTGAAATTCTCTTGAAGCTTTTAAAATTCTCTCTAGAATTTTCAAAATCCATGGCCACATGTTTACAATTTCACGTCAAAAAATGGCTAAAATTCCAGTTGAAATTTTTTCAAAGTCCCTTAAAAATTTTCCAATTTCTGTCCCAATTCTTCCCATTCCCATTGAAACTTTTCAAATCCCTCTCAAAATTGTTGAAATTCTCTTGAAGCTTTTAAAATTCTCTCTAGAATTTTCAAAATCCATGTCCACATGTTTACAATTTCACGTAAAAAAATGGCTAAAATTCCAGTTGAAATTTTTTCAAAGTCCCTTAAAAATTTTCCAATTTTTGTCCCAATTCTTCCCATTCCCATTGAAACTTTTCAAATCCCTCTCAAAATTGTTGAAATTCTCTTGAAGCTTTTAAAATTCTCTCTAGAATTTTCAAAATCCATGGCCACATGTTTACAATTTCACGTCAAAAAATTGCTAAAATTCCAGTTGAAATTTTTTCAAAGTCCCTTAAAAATTTTCCAATTTTTGTCCCAATTCTTCCCATTCCCATTGAAACTTTTCAAATCCCTCTCAAAATTGTTGAAATTCTCTTGAAGCTTTTAAAATTCTCTCTAGAATTTTCAAAATCCATGTCCACATGTTTACAATTTCACGTCAAAAAATGGCTAAAATTCCAGTTGAAATTTTTTCAAAGTCCCTTAAAAATTTTCCAATTTTTGTCCCAATTCTTCCCATTCCCATTGAAACTTTTCAAATCCCTCTCAAAATTGTTGAAATTCTGTTGAAGCTTTTAAAATTCTCTCTAGAATTTTCAAAATCCATGTCCACATGTTTACAATTTCACGTCAAAAAATGGCTAAAATTCCAGTTGAAATTTTTTCAAAGTCCCTTAAAAATTTTCCAATTTTTGTCCCAATTCTTCCCATTCCCATTGAAACTTTTCAAATCCCTCTCAAAATTGTTGAAATTCTGTTGAAGCTTTTAAAATTCTCTCTAGAATTTTCAAAATCCATGTCCACATGTTTACAATTTCACGTCAAAAAATGGCTAAAATTCCAGTTGAAATTTTGTCAAAGTCCCTTAAAAATTTTCCAATTTTTGTCCCAATTCTTCCCATTCCCATTGAAACTTTTCAAATCCCTCTCAAAATTGTTGAAATTCTCTTGAAGCTTTTAAAATTCTCTCTAGAATTTTCAAAATCCATGTCCACATGTTTACAATTTCACGTAACAAAATGGCTAAAATTCCAGTTGAAATTTTTTCAAAGTCCCTTAAAAATTTTCCAATTTTTGTCCCAATTCTTCCCATTCCCATTGAAACTTTTCAAATCCCTCTCAAAATTGTTGAAATTCTGTTGAAGCTTTTAAAATTCTCTCTAGAATTTTCAAAATCCATGGCCACATGTTTACAATTTCACGTCAAAAAATGGCTAAAATTCCAGTTGAAATTTTTTCAAAGTCCCTTAAAAATTTTCCAATTTTTGTCCCAATTCTTCCCATTCCCATTGAAACTTTTCAAATCCCTCTCAAAATTGTTGAAATTCTCTTGAAGCTTTTAAAATTCTCTCTAGAATTTTCAAAATCCATGTCCACATGTTTACAATTTCACGTCAAAAAATGGCTAAAATTCCAGCTGAAATTTTTTCAAAGTCCCTTAAAAATTTTCCAATTTTTGTCCCAATTCTTCCCATTCCCATTGAAACTTTTCAAATCCCTCTCAAAATTGTTGAAATTCTCTTGAAGCTTTTAAAATTCTCTCTAGAATTTTCAAAATCCATGGCCACATGTTTACAATTTCACGTAAAAAAATGGCTAAAATTCCAGTTGAAATTTTTTAAAAGTCCCTTAAAAATTTTCCAATTTCTGTCCCAATTCTTCCCATTCCCATTGAAACTTTTCAAATCCCTCTCAAAATTGTTGAAATTCTCTTGAAGCTTTTAAAATTCTCTCTAGAATTTTCAAAACCCATGTCCACATGTTTACAATTTCACGTAAAAAAATTGCTAAAATTCCAGTTGAAATTTTTTCAAAGTCCCTTAAAAATTTTCCAATTTCTGTCCCAATTCTTCCCATTCCCATTGAAACTTTTCAAATCCCTCTCAAAATTGTTGAAATTCTCTTGAAGCTTTTAAAATTCTCTCTAGAATTTTCAAAATCCATGGCCACATGTTTACAATTTCACGTAACAAAATGGCTAAAATTCCAGTTGAAATTTTTTCAAAGTCCCTTCAAAATTTTCCAATTTTTGTCCCAATTCTTCCCATTCCCATTGAAACTTTTCAAATCCCTCTCAAAATTGTTGAAATTCTCTTGAAGCTTTTAAAATTCTCTCTAGAATTTTCAAAATCCATGGCCACATGTTTACAATTTCACGTAACAAAATGGCTAAAATTCCAGTTGAAATTTTTTCAAAGTCCCTGAAAAATTTTCCAATTTTTGTCCCAATTCTTCCCATTGCCATTGAAACTTTTCAAATCCCTCTCAAAATTGTTGAAATTCTCTTGAAGCTTTTAAAATTCTCTCTAGAATTTTCAAAATCCATGTCCACATGTTTACAATTTCACGTCAAAAAATGGCTAAAATTCCAGTTGAAATTTTTTCAAAGTCCCTTAAAAATTTTCCAATTTTTGTCCCAATTCTTCCCATTCCCATTGAAACTTTTCAAATCCCTCTCAAAATTGTTGAAATTCTGTTGAAGCTTTTAAAATTCTCTCTAGAATTTTCAAAATCCATGGCCACATGTTTACAATTTCACGTCAAAAAATGGCTAAAATTCCAGTTGAAATTTTTTCAAAGTCCCTTAAAAATTTTCCAATTTTTGTCCCAATTCTTCCCATTCCCATTGAAACTTTTCAAATCCCTCTCAAAATTGTGGAAATTCTGTTGAAGCTTTTAAAATTCTCTCTAGAATTTTCAAAATCCATGTCCACATGTTTACAGTTTCACGACAAAAAATGGCTAAAATTCCAGTTGAAATTTTTTCAAAGTCCCTTCAAAATTTTCCAATTTTTGTCCCAATTCTTCCCATTCCCATTGAAACTTTTCAAATCCCTCTCAAAATTGTTGAAATTCTCTTGAAGCTTTTAAAATTCTCTCTAGAATTTTCAAAATCCATGTCCACATGTTTACAATTTCACGTCAAAAAATGGCTAAAATTCCAGTTGAAATTTTTTCAAAGTCCCTTAAAAATTTTCCAATTTTTGTCCCAATTCTTCCCATTCCCATTGAAACTTTTCAAATCCCTCTCAAAATTGTTGAAATTCTGTTGAAGCTTTTAAAATTCTCTCTAGAATTTTCAAAATCCATGTCCACATGTTTACAATTTCACATAAAAAAATGGCTAAAATTCCAGTTGAAATTTTTTCAAAGTCCCTTAAAAATTTTCCAATTTTTGTCCCAATTCTTCCCATTCCCATTGAAACTTTTCAAATCCCTCTCAAAATTGTTGAAATTCTGTTGAAGCTTTTAAAATTCTCTCTAGAATTTTCAAAATCCATGGCCACATGTTTACAATTTCACGTAACAAAATGGCTAAAATTCCAGTTGAAATTTTTTCAAAGTCCCTTCAAAATTTTCCAGTTTTTGTCCCAATTCTTCCCATTCCCATTGAAACTTTTCAAATCCCTCTCAAAATTGTGGAAATTCTGTTGAAGCTTTTAAAATTCTCTCTAGAATTTTCAAAATCCATGTCCACATGTTTACAATTTCACGTCAAAAAATGGCTAAAATTCCAGTTGAAATTTTTTCAAAGTCCCTTAAAAATTTTCCAATTTTTGTCCCAATTCTTCCCATTCCCATTGAAACTTTTCAAATCCCTCTCAAAATTGTTGAAATTCTCTTGAAGCTTTTAAAATTCTCTCTAGAATTTTCAAAATCCATGTCCACATGTTTACAATTTCACGTAAAAAAATGGCTAAAATTCCAGTTGAAATTTTTTCAAAGTCCCTTAAAAATTTTCCAATTTTTGTCCCAATTCTTCCCATTCCCATTGAAACTTTTCAAATCCCTCTCAAAATTGTTGAAATTCTCTTGAAGCTTTTAAAATTCTCTCTAGAATTTTCAAAATCCATGGCCACATGTTTACAATTTCACGTCAAAAAATGGCTAAAATTCCAGTTGAAATTTTTTCAAAGTCCCTTCAAAATTTTCCAATTTTTGTCCCAATTCTTCCCATTGCCATTGAAACTTTTCAAATCCCTCTCAAAATTGTTGAAATTCTGTTGAAGCTTTTAAAATTCTCTCTAGAATTTTCAAAATCCATGTCCACATGTTTACAATTTCACGTCAAAAAATGGCTAAAATTCCAGTTGAAATTTTTTCAAAGTCCCTTCAAAATTTTCCAATTTTTGTCCCAATTCTTCCCATTCCCATTGAAACTTTTCAAATCCCTCTCAAAATTGTTGAAATTCTCTTGAAGCTTTTAAAATTCTCTCTAGAATTTTCAAAATCCATGGCCACATGTTTACAATTTCACGTCAAAAAATGGCTAAAATTCCAGTTGAAATTTTTTCAAAGTCCCTTAAAAATTTTCCAATTTTTGTCCCAATTCTTCCCATTCCCATTGAAACTTTTCAAATCCCTCTCAAAATTGTGGAAATTCTGTTGAAGCTTTTAAAATTCTCTCTAGAATTTTCAAAATCCATGTCCACATGTTTACAATTTCACATAAAAAAATGGCTAAAATTCCAGTTGAAATTTTTTCAAAGTCCCTTAAAAATTTTCCAATTTTTGTCCCAATTCTTCCCATTCCCATTGAAACTTTTCAAATCCCTCTCAAAATTGTTGAAATTCTGTTGAAGCTTTTAAAATTCTCTCTAGAATTTTCAAAATCCATGGCCACATGTTTACAATTTCACGTAACAAAATGGCTAAAATTCCAGTTGAAATTTTTTCAAAGTCCCTTCAAAATTTTCCAATTTTTGTCCCAATTCTTCCCATTCCCATTGAAACTTTTCAAATCCCTCTCAAAATTGTTGAAATTCTGTTGAAGCTTTTAAAATTCTCTCTAGAATTTTCAAAATCCATGTCCACATGTTTACAATTTCACGTCAAAAAATGGCTAAAATTCCAGTTGAAATTTTTTCAAAGTCCCTTAAAAATTTTCCAATTTTTGTCCCAATTCTTCCCATTCCCATTGAAACTTTTCAAATCCCTCTCAAAATTGTTGAAATTCTCTTGAAGCTTTTAAAATTCTCTCTAGAATTTTCAAAATCCATGGCCACATGTTTACAATTTCACGTAAAAAAATGGCTAAAATTCCAGTTGAAATTTTTTCAAAGTCCCTTAAAAATTTTCCAATTTTTGTCCCAATTCTTCCCATTCCCATTGAAACTTTTCAAATCCCTCTCAAAATTGTTGAAATTCTCTTGAAGCTTTTAAAATTCTCTCTAGAATTTTCAAAATCCATGGCCACATGTTTACAATTTCACGTCAAAAAATGGCTAAAATTCCAGTTGAAATTTTTTCAAAGTCCCTTAAAAATTTTCCAATTTTTGTCCCAATTCTTCCCATTCCCATTGAAACTTTTCAAATCCCTCTCAAAATTGTTGAAATTCTGTTGAAGCTTTTAAAATTCTCTCTAGAATTTTCAAAATCCATGGCCACATGTTTACAATTTCACGTCAAAAAATGGCTAAAATTCCAGTTGAAATTTTTTCAAAGTCCCTTAAAAATTTTCCAATTTTTGTCCCAATTCTTCCCATTCCCATTGAAACTTTTCAAATCCCTCTCAAAATTGTTGAAATTCTGTTGAAGCTTTTAAAATTCTCTCTAGAATTTTCAAAATCCATGTCCACATGTTTACAATTTCACGTCAAAAAATGGCTAAAATTCCAGTTGAAATTTTTTCAAAGTCCCTTAAAAATTTTCCAATTTTTGTCCCAATTCTTCCCATTCCCATTGAAACTTTTCAAATCCCTCTCAAAATTGTTGAAATTCTCTTGAAGCTTTTAAAATTCTCTCTAGAATTTTCAAAATCCATGTCCACATGTTTACAATTTCACGTCAAAAAATGGCTAAAATTCCAGTTGAAATTTTTTCAAAGTCCCTGAAAAATTTTCCAATTTCTGTCCCAATTCTTCCCATTCCCATTGAAACTTTTCAAATCCCTCTCAAAATTGTTGAAATTCTGTTGAAGCTTTTAAAATTCTCTCTAGAATTTTCAAAATCCATGTCCACATGTTTACAATTTCACGTAACAAAATGGCTAAAATTCCAGTTGAAATTTTTTCAAAGTCCCTGAAAAATTTTCCAATTTTTGTCCCAATTCTTCCCATTCCCATTGAAACTTTTCAAATCCCTCTCAAAATTGTTGAAATTCTCTTGAAGCTTTTAAAATTCTCTCTAGAATTTTCAAAATCCATGGCCACATGTTTACAATTTCACGTAACAAAATGGCTGAAATTCCAGTTGAAATTTTGTCAAAGTCCCTTAAAAATTTTCCAATTTTTGTCCCAATTCTTCCCATTCCCATTGAAACTTTTCAAATCCCTCTCAAAATTGTTGAAATTCTGTTGAAGCTTTTAAAATTCTCTCTAGAATTTTCAAAATCCATGGCCACATGTTTACAATTTCACGTCAAAAAATGGCTAAAATTCCAGTTGAAATTTTTTCAAAGTCCCTTAAAAATTTTCCAATTTTTGTCCCAATTCTTCCCATTCCCATTGAAACTTTTCAAATCCCTCTCAAAATTGTTGAAATTCTCTTGAAGCTTTTAAAATTCTCTCTAGAATTTTCAAAATCCATGTCCACATGTTTACAATTTCACGTAACAAAATGGCTAAAATTCCAGTTGAAATTTTTTCAAAGTCCCTTAAAAATTTTCCAATTTTTGTCCCAATTCTTCCCATTCCCATTGAAACTTTTCAAATCCCTCTCAAAATTGTTGAAATTCTGTTGAAGCTTTTAAAATTCTCTCTAGAATTTTCAAAATCCATGTCCACATGTTTACAATTTCACGTCAAAAAATGGCTGAAATTCCAGTTGAAATTTTTTCAAAGTCCCTTCAAAATTTTCCAATTTTTGTCCCAATTCTTCCCATTCCCATTGAAACTTTTCAAATCCCTCTCAAAATTGTTGAAATTCTCTTGAAGCTTTTAAAATTCTCTCTAGAATTTTCAAAAACCATGGCCACATGTTTACAATTTCACGTAACAAAATGGCTAAAATTCCAGTTGAAATTTTTTCAAAGTCCCTTAAAAATTTTCCAATTTTTGTCCCAATTCTTCCCATTCCCATTGAAACTTTTCAAATCCCTCTCAAGATTGTTGAAATTCTGTTGAAGCTTTTAAAATTCTCTCTAGAATTTTCAAAATCCATGTCCACATGTTTACAATTTCACATAAAAAAATGGCTAAAATTCCAGTTGAAATTTTTTCAAAGTCCCTGAAAAATTTTCCAATTTTTGTCCCAATTCTTCCCATTCCCATTGAAACTTTTCAAATCCCTCTCAAAATTGTTGAAATTCTCTTGAAGCTTTTAAAATTCTCTCTAGAATTTTCAAAATCCATGGCCACATGTTTACAATTTCACGTCAAAAAATGGCTAAAATTCCAGTTGAAATTTTTTCAAAGTCCCTTCAAAATTTTCCAATTTTTGTCCCAATTCTTCCCATTCCCATTGAAACTTTTCAAATCCCTCTCAAAATTGTGGAAATTCTGTTGAAGCTTTTAAAATTCTCTCTAGAATTTTCAAAATCCATGGCCACATGTTTACAATTTCACGTAACAAAATGGCTAAAATTCCAGTTGAAATTTTTTCAAAGTCCCTTCAAAATTTTCCAATTTTTGTCCCAATTCTTCCCATTCCCATGGAAACTTTTCAAATCCCTCTCAAAATTGTTGAAATTCTGTTGAAGCTTTTAAAATTCTCTCTAGAATTTTCAAAATCCATGTCCACATGTTTACAATTTCACGTCAAAAAATGGCTAAAATGCCAGTTGAAATTTTTTCAAAGTCCCTTCAAAATTTTCCAATTTTTGTCCCAATTCTTCCCATTCCCATTGAAACTTTTCAAATCCCTCTCAAAATTGTTGAAATTCTCTTGAAGCTTTTAAAATTCTCTCTAGAATTTTCAAAATCCATGTCCACATGTTTACAATTTCACGTCAAAAAATGGCTAAAATTCCAGTTGAAATTTTTTCAAAGTCCCTTAAAAATTTTCCAATTTTTGTCCCAATTCTTCCCATTCCCATTGAAACTTTTCAAATCCCTCTCAAAATTGTTGAAATTCTCTTGAAGCTTTTAAAATTCTCTCTAGAATTTTCAAAATCCATGGCCACATGTTTACAATTTCACGTCAAAAAATGGCTAAAATTCCAGTTGAAATTTTTTCAAAGTCCCTTAAAAATTTTCCAATTTTTGTCCCAATTCTTCCCATTCCCATTGAAACTTTTCAAATCCCTCTCAAAATTGTTGAAATTCTGTTGAAGCTTTTAAAATTCTCTCTAGAATTTTCAAAATCCATGGCCACATGTTTACAATTTCACGTAACAAAATGGCTAAAATTCCAGTTGAAATTTTTTCAAAGTCCCTTAAAAATTTTCCAATTTTTGTCCCAATTCTTCCCATTCCCATTGAAACTTTTCAAATCCCTCTCAAAATTGTTGAAATTCTCTTGAAGCTTTTAAAATTCTCTCTAGAATTTTCAAAATCCATGGCCACATGTTTACAATTTCACGTCAAAAAATGGCTAAAATTCCAGTTGAAATTTTTTCAAAGTCCCTTAAAAATTTTCCAATTTTTGTCCCAATTCTTCCCATTCCCATTGAAACTTTTCAAATCCCTCTCAAAATTGTGGAAATTCTGTTGAAGCTTTTAAAATTCTCTCTAGAATTTTCAAAATCCATGGCCACATGTTTACAATTTCACGTCAAAAAATGGCTAAAATTCCAGTTGAAATTTTTTCAAAGTCCCTTCAAAATTTTCCAATTTTTGTCCCAATTCTTCCCATTCCCATTGAAACTTTTCAAATCCCTCTCAAAATTGTTGAAATTCTGTTGAAGCTTTTAAAATTCTCTCTAGAATTTTCAAAATCCATGGCCACATGTTTACAATTTCACGTAACAAAATGGCTAAAATTCCAGTTGAAATTTTTTCAAAGTCCCTTAAAAATTTTCCAATTTTTGTCCCAATTCTTCCCATTCCCATTGAAACTTTTCAAATCCCTCTCAAAATTGTGGAAATTCTGTTGAAGCTTTTAAAATTCTCTCTAGAATTTTCAAAATCCATGGCCACATGTTTACAATTTCACGTCAAAAAATGGCTAAAATTCCAGTTGAAATTTTTTCAAAGTCCCTTCAAAATTTTCCAATTTTTGTCCCAATTCTTCCCATTCCCATTGAAACTTTTCAAATCCCTCTCAAAATTGTTGAAATTCTCTTGAAGCTTTTAAAATTCTCTCTAGAATTTTCAAAATCCATGGCCACATGTTTACAATTTCACGTCAAAAAATGGCTAAAATTCCAGTTGAAATTTTTTCAAAGTCCCTTCAAAATTTTCCAATTTCTGTCCCAATTCTTCCCATTCCCATTGAAACTTTTCAAATCCCTCTCAAAATTGTTGAAATTCTGTTGAAGCTTTTAAAATTCTCTCTAGAATTTTCAAAATCCATGTCCACATGTTTACAATTTCACGTAACAAAATGGCTAAAATTCCAGTTGAAATTTTTTCAAAGTCCCTTAAAAATTTTCCAATTTTTGTCCCAATTCTTCCCATTCCCATTGAAACTTTTCAAATCCCTCTCAAAATTGTTGAAATTCTCTTGAAGCTTTTAAAATTCTCTCTAGAATTTTCAAAATCCATGTCCACATGTTTACAATTTCACGTAACAAAATGGCTGAAATTCCAGTTGAAATTTTTTCAAAGTCCCTTAAAAATTTTCCAATTTTTGTCCCAATTCTTCCCATTCCCATTGAAACTTTTCAAATCCCTCTCAAAATTGTTGAAATTCTGTTGAAGCTTTTAAAATTCTCTCTAGAATTTTCAAAATCCATGGCCACATGTTTACAATTTCACGTCAAAAAATGGCTAAAATTCCAGTTGAAATTTTTTCAAAGTCCCTTAAAAATTTTCCAATTTTTGTCCCAATTCTTCCCATTCCCATTGAAACTTTTCAAATCCCTCTCAAAATTGTGGAAATTCTGTTGAAGCTTTTAAAATTCTCTCTAGAATTTTCAAAATCCATGTCCACATGTTTACAGTTTCACGACAAAAAATGGCTAAAATTCCAGTTGAAATTTTTTCAAAGTCCCTGAAAAATTTTCCAATTTTTGTCCCAATTCTTCCCATTCCCATTGAAACTTTTCAAATCCCTCTCAAAATTGTTGAAATTCTCTTGAAGCTTTTAAAATTCTCTCTAGAATTTTCAAAATCCATGTCCACATGTTTACAATTTCACGTCAAAAAATGGCTAAAATTCCAGTTGAAATTTTTTCAAAGTCCCTTCAAAATTTTCCAATTTTTGTCCCAATTCTTCCCATTCCCATTGAAACTTTTCAAATCCCTCTCAAAATTGTTGAAATTCTGTTGAAGCTTTTAAAATTCTCTCTAGAATTTTCAAAATCCATGTCCACATGTTTACAATTTCACATAAAAAAATGGCTAAAATTCCAGTTGAAATTTTTTCAAAGTCCCTTAAAAATTTTCCAATTTTTGTCCCAATTCTTCCCATTCCCATTGAAACTTTTCAAATCCCTCTCAAAATTGTTGAAATTCTGTTGAAGCTTTTAAAATTCTCTCTAGAATTTTCAAAATCCATGGCCACATGTTTACAATTTCACGTAACAAAATGGCTAAAATTCCAGTTGAAATTTTTTCAAAGTCCCTTCAAAATTTTCCAATTTTTGTCCCAATTCTTCCCATTCCCATTGAAACTTTTCAAATCCCTCTCAAAATTGTGGAAATTCTGTTGAAGCTTTTAAAATTCTCTCTAGAATTTTCAAAATCCATGTCCACATGTTTACAATTTCACGTCAAAAAATGGCTAAAATTCCAGTTGAAATTTTTTCAAAGTCCCTTAAAAATTTTCCAATTTTTGTCCCAATTCTTCCCATTCCCATTGAAACTTTTCAAATCCCTCTCAAAATTGTTGAAATTCTCTTGAAGCTTTTAAAATTCTCTCTAGAATTTTCAAAATCCATGTCCACATGTTTACAATTTCACGTAAAAAAATGGCTAAAATTCCAGTTGAAATTTTTTCAAAGTCCCTTAAAAATTTTCCAATTTTTGTCCCAATTCTTCCCATTCCCATTGAAACTTTTCAAATCCCTCTCAAAATTGTTGAAATTCTCTTGAAGCTTTTAAAATTCTCTCTAGAATTTTCAAAATCCATGGCCACATGTTTACAATTTCACGTCAAAAAATGGCTAAAATTCCAGTTGAAATTTTTTCAAAGTCCCTTAAAAATTTTCCATTTTTTGTCCCAATTCTTCCCATTCCCATTGAAACTTTTCAAATCCCTCTCAAAATTGTTGAAATTCTGTTGAAGCTTTTAAAATTCTCTCTAGAATTTTCAAAATCCATGTCCACATGTTTACAATTTCACGTCAAAAAATGGCTAAAATTCCAGTTGAAATTTTTTCAAAGTCCCTTAAAAATTTTCCAATTTTTGTCCCAATTCTTCCCATTCCCATTGAAACTTTTCAAATCCCTCTCAAAATTGTTGAAATTCTGTTGAAGCTTTTAAAATTCTCTCTAGAATTTTCAAAATCCATGTCCACATGTTTACAATTTCACGTCAAAAAATGGCTAAAATTCCAGTTGAAATTTTTTCAAAGTCCCTTAAAAATTTTCCAATTTTTGTCCCAATTCTTCCCATTCCCATTGAAACTTTTCAAATCCCTCTCAAAATTGTTGAAATTCTCTTGAAGCTTTTAAAATTCTCTCTAGAATTTTCAAAATCCATGTCCACATGTTTACAATTTCACGTCAAAAAATGGCTAAAATTCCAGTTGAAATTTTTTCAAAGTCCCTGAAAAATTTTCCAATTTCTGTCCCAATTCTTCCCATTCCCATTGAAACTTTTCAAATCCCTCTCAAAATTGTTGAAATTCTGTTGAAGCTTTTAAAATTCTCTCTAGAATTTTCAAAATCCATGTCCACATGTTTACAATTTCACGTCAAAAAATGGCTAAAATTCCAGTTGAAATTTTTTCAAAGTCCCTTAAAAATTTTCCAATTTTTGTCCCAATTCTTCCCATTCCCATTGAAACTTTTCAAATCCCTCTCAAAATTGTTGAAATTCTCTTGAAGCTTTTAAAATTCTCTCTAGAATTTTCAAAATCCATGTCCACATGTTTACAATTTCACGTAACAAAATGGCTAAAATTCCAGTTGAAATTTTTTCAAAGTCCCTGAAAAATTTTCCAATTTCTGTCCCAATTCTTCCCATTCCCATTGAAACTTTTCAAATCCCTCTCAAAATTGTTGAAATTCTGTTGAAGCTTTTAAAATTCTCTCTAGAATTTTCAAAATCCATGTCCACATGTTTACAATTTCACGTAACAAAATGGCTAAAATTCCAGTTGAAATTTTTTCAAAGTCCCTGAAAAATTTTCCAATTTTTGTCCCAATTCTTCCCATTCCCATTGAAACTTTTCAAATCCCTCTCAAGATTGTTGAAATTCTGTTTAAGCTTTTAAAATTCTCTCTAGAATTTTCAAAATCCATGTCCACATGTTTACAATTTCACATAAAAAAATGGCTAAAATTCCAGTTGAAATTTTTTCAAAGTCCCTTCAAAATTTTCCAATTTTTGTCCCAATTCTTCCCATTCCCATTGAAACTTTTCAAATCCCTCTCAAAATTGTTGAAATTCTCTTGAAGCTTTTAAAATTCTCTCTAGAATTTTCAAAATCCATGTCCACATGTTTACAATTTCACGTCAAAAAATGGCTAAAATTCCAGTTGAAATTTTTTCAAAGTCCCTTCAAAATTTTCCAATTTTTGTCCCAATTCTTCCCATTCCCATTGAAACTTTTCAAATCCCTCTCAAAATTGTTGAAATTCTGTTGAAGCTTTTAAAATTCTCTCTAGAATTTTCAAAATCCATGGCCACATGTTTACAATTTCACGTAACAAAATGGCTAAAATTCCAGTTGAAATTTTTTCAAAGTCCCTGAAAAATTTTCCAATTTTTGTCCCAATTCTTCCCATTCCCATTGAAACTTTTCAAATCCCTCTCAAAATTGTTGAAATTCTCTTGAAGCTTTTAAAATTCTCTCTAGAATTTTCAAAATCCATGTCCACATGTTTACAATTTCACGTCAAAAAATGGCTAAAATTCCAGTTGAAATTTTTTCAAAGTCCCTTAAAAATTTTCCAATTTTTGTCCCAATTCTTCCCATTCCCATTGAAACTTTTCAAATCCCTCTCAAAATTGTTGAAATTCTCTTGAAGCTTTTAAAATTCTCTCTAGAATTTTCAAAATCCATGGCCACATGTTTACAATTTCACGTCAAAAAATGGCTAAAATTCCAGTTGAAATTTTTTCAAAGTCCCTTAAAAATTTTCCAATTTTTGTCCCAATTCTTCCCATTCCCATTGAAACTTTTCAAATCCCTCTCAAAATTGTTGAAATTCTGTTGAAGCTTTTAAAATTCTCTCTAGAATTTTCAAAATCCATGTCCACATGTTTACAATTTCACGTCAAAAAATGGCTAAAATTCCAGTTGAAATTTTTTCAAAGTCCCTTAAAAATTTTCCAATTTTTGTCCCAATTCTTCCCATTCCCATTGAAACTTTTCAAATCCCTCTCAAAATTGTTGAAATTCTCTTGAAGCTTTTAAAATTCTCTCTAGAATTTTCAAAATCCATGGCCACATGTTTACAATTTCACGTCAAAAAATGGCTAAAATTCCAGTTGAAATTTTTTCAAAGTCCCTTAAAAATTTTCCAATTTTTGTCCCAATTCTTCCCATTCCCATTGAAACTTTTCAAATCCCTCTCAAAATTGTTGAAATTCTGTTGAAGCTTTTAAAATTCTCTCTAGAATTTTCAAAATCCATGTCCACATGTTTACAATTTCACGTCAAAAAATGGCTAAAATTCCAGTTGAAATTTTTTCAAAGTCCCTTAAAAATTTTCCAATTTTTGTCCCAATTCTTCCCATTCCCATTGAAACTTTTCAAATCCCTCTCAAAATTGTTGAAATTCTGTTGAAGCTTTTAAAATTCTCTCTAGAATTTTCAAAATCCATGGCCACATGTTTACAATTTCACGTAACAAAATGGCTAAAATTCCAGTTGAAATTTTTTCAAAGTCCCTTAAAAATTTTCCAATTTTTGTCCCAATTCTTCCCATTCCCATTGAAACTTTTCAAATCCCTCTCAAAATTGTGGAAATTCTGTTGAAGCTTTTAAAATTCTCTCTAGAATTTTCAAAATCC